>NW_018408746.1:34676-202399 GCF_002113885.1 Mizuhopecten yessoensis | reverse complement strand
ATACCACAGTGACCATCATACAATACCCACCACCACCTCTATCACCACCACCACCTCTATCACCACCACAACCACCACCACCTCTATCACCACCACCACCACCACCACCTCTAACACCACCACCACCACCTCTATCACCACCACCAACAACTCTATCACCACCACCACTGTAATACCACAGTGACCATCATACAATACCCACCACCACCTCTATAATACCACAGTGACCATCATACAATACCCACCACCACCACCACCACCAAACCACTGTTATAACGTAGTGACCATCATACAATACCCACCACCACCACCACACCACTGTTATAACGTAGTGACCACCATACAATACCCACCACCACCACCACCACACCACTGTTATAACGTAGTGACGATCATACAATACCCACTACCACCTCTATTATCACCACCAAAACCGTTATACCACAGTGACCATCATACAATACACACCACCACCTCTATCACCACCACCACTATAATACCACAGTGACCATCATACAATACCCACCACCATCTCTATCACTACCACCACTGTAATACCCTTGTGACCATCATACAATACCCATCACCACTACCACTGTAATACCACAGTGACCATCATACAATACCCACCACCACCTCTATTACCACCACAACTGTAATACCACAGTGACCATCATACAACCACCACCACCTCTATAATACCACAGTGACCATCATACAATACACACCCCCACCTCTATCACCACCGCCACTATAATACAACAGTGACCATCATACAATACCCACCACCACCTCTATTACCACCACAACTGTAATACCACAGTGACCATCATACAATACCCACCACCTCTATTACCACCAACACTGTTATACCACAGTGACCATCATACAATACCCACCACCTTTATTACCACCACAACTGTAATACCACAGTGACCATCATACAATATCCACCACCTCTATTACCACCACAACTGTAATACCACAGTGACCATCATACAATACCCACCACCACCTCTATTACCACCAACACTGTTATCCCACAGTGACCATCATACAATACCCACCACCTCTATTACCACCAACACCGTTATACCACAGTGACCATCATACAATACACACCACCACCTCTATAATACCACAGTGACCATCTGGCATCATACAATACCCACCACCACCTCTATTACCACCAACACTGTTATACCACAGTGACCATCATACAATACCCACCACCAGTCATTCTAAAACCCCAACCACCACCATATCTCACAGCCCCACCACAGCCATTCTTCTACCAAAACTACTACCATCTCTACACCACCACTATCACCATTACCAATATGCCATAACGTTAAGGCAACCATCCTACCAATACTCGAGATCTGTCACCACCACCACTACCATCATACCAGGTACAACACCATACACTACCATCATATATATCATCCTCACTATCAGTCATCAGTAAAAGATGTCAACACACACTCCGTCCACAACCATGAGTTACCATCACTGTCTACACCAACAATCACCACTATTGAGCATATAAATCACCACTATACCTCAGGTGTGGCGTGGAGGATGGACAAGTTGACAGGTGATTGGGATCTTCACCCTGCCACCTCCTGCTAATGTATCAGGTTCCCACACCTACATGTATCACTTACAATTATCTCTGTTTTTCTGTTGATAGATGACAGGTCACTGTTGTTTTCTTGAGCATTTTTAGTGTACAAGGGTCAAATGTTGAACCAATTATTTTGTAACTCCACATCCTGCTTAAGTCTAGCTTGTTTCTCTTCATGTAAATCTTAATCCCGCATCAGCCCCCTACCCCTTGTAGCACCATCATGGTTTAATTCTTCAAACAGTGAGATAGGGGATAAGGGGGAGGTTTAAGAATAGATTTATTAGAGAAACATACATTGTAGGGTGTGGAGTGTTATACCGGTGGATTTTCCCTTAAAATAATCGCCTTGCACCACGCTTTAATTTGGATCCATATACCATAAAATGTCCGTCTTTTGTCGATGCATCTTTTCAACAATTTTCATAGAATTTCAATTTTTATAACACTGTACACTTAATTAAGTTCAGATATCTTTAGAAATATAAGAATTTGATATAAATTCTTTCTGTTTTAAAAATACTTTCAAATCCTGTCTTTAATTTGGGATTTCTATGAAGTAATTCCTGTGACCATAATTGTTATTTTTGACTTTGAAGGTTGATTTTGATCATCAATTGATTAAATTGACACAAGGATACATAAATTCTGAACATGTTGGTGCAAAAGAATGAATTATAAAGTTGCATATTTTGATCTAAAATTATCTTCCTGCTCAGTGTCTTTCCTCAATATTGTAAACTTTAAACTCTTCCTGATTAGATAGTTTAATGCCTCAATATTGCACATTTAAAACTCCACATATCATTCTGCTGCATTATATGCATGTTCTGGTTACTGATAAAAACATGTCCACCTTTCTATACCAGCTACTATTTTTTCATTAATTTTACAGTCATGCTCCTGTGATTGATGGTCCCGATTATCTAAAGGTTTTTTGCTCGACTCTCTATAAGGTATAACCTTCCTTACAGATTAGACAGCTAAAGATTAGGAGTACCTTGTATCTTTCATAACAATGTTATTTCCTTAGATACACATGTATGCAGTAATCCTTTCAGGTCTCGAGAAGCATGATACTCTTCAAAAAGTTTACTTTGGACATTTTTATTCAATTTCTCTCGGACTACCCTATGAAGAGCTGACTTAATTTGTCAAAACTCCTGCTTTTCCTCAATAATAAACCAACATTTAGTTATCTTTTGCTTGGATGTAGGGGTCAAGCCAGGAACTCTTGTCTAACACAACAAACCAGACTTAATTAGTGGCAGTCTATATTTAAACTTGGTATCTACTGTACACCTAACAGATACAAATGTAGGTAAGCTTATCTCTTGTGACTTGAGGGGAATTTCGTGACCATCTTGACACAGCCATGCTTCACATATATATATACATTATTTCAGTGCTTCAAGGTAAATTTTAATTTAATGGATCACATTCAAGAGCTTTTAAATCACTTTCACAGGTCATTAACCTGAGAGTGTTATAAACAAATTCCTTTTGGTGCATCGCTAAGGTATGTCCAGAAGCTTTGTGCAATGTACATGTGTGTGTGTGGGTGGAAGGTCAGATGCTAATAAAGGCTCCACCAAATTAATTTGATGTTTTTTCAGGGCAGATTTTAATGCGTAAACGGTATAGTTTGTCTTTTAAATGACCTGTGTTCGGTTGGCTCGGTGGATAGCCCACTCATAGAGTTTGAATCCCAGATGGAAAGTGAAAATGAAATATGTCACCTGCCCATCCACTTGGATTTTCCTAGGTACTCTCATCTGGTTTCCATGGCCACCCGCTCGAAGATATTCCATCTGGGCCAACAAGAGTGATTAGTATAAGTTAGAAAAACTTCTTGCATAATTATAAAAACAAATTTAATTTACATATCATGTTTTAATCATTTGAAATATATGTTAGGTCTGTGTCACATACTCTGCATGAACTGTAATGTAGCCCCACAGGATTTGACGTCACTCCTGATCTTATAAATGTCTTGGGGCACCTATGGAGCAAAGCCCCTGCTGTTAAAATGTGCGCTTCTACGACCTCATTTAAAAATGATGTATTCTAGTTAATGCAGTGTAGAGAAGGTAAATTCTTGATATATTCAATATTTTTTTTACTGAGATATCTAGCCCTGTTGTTTTCATGATGGATGCAATGTGACCGATTGAAATAACAAAAACAAAAAAACAATGACGGATTTCATTCCTTGATTGCTTTACTTACATGAACATGTATTATATAAATAGTTATTGTGATGCATTGACAGAGAATCTTTTGATTTTCTTCTAAAGATAAAATTTAATAAAGCTGCAGAATTCTAATTAAGGATAAGACATTTATAATCAATGTATATCTGTACATTTGTATTTAAATGTCCTGTCCTTGAAAAGTTGAGGGCATATCTAGAGTTACAGTATAAACTTCTTCCTTCAGTCACGATTTCATATACCAGATACATAATTAATAACTTCTTGAAGATGATTATGCATACATTGAAGCAATGAATGTTTTAGCAAATGTTGTTATGGTCCTATAACACACATTGCTATTGATGACAAACTTTATAAAGCCCGGTCTTAGAAATGTGTGTTATAGGACCATAGCAATATTTGCTAAAATATTCATTATTTATATTTACATTTTGATTGAGTAATAATGCTTTACAAAATTATTTCGAACAGTTTTTGAACCGTAAATCAAATGTTGACAAGAATGAAATTGATGACGTTACAATAATAAATGTTATAGTCTAATAACAACATTTGCCTAAAAGTTTCAATCAATGCATTACAATGGAAGGATATAGAGCAAATGTAAAATCACATTTATGTACATTATATATTTGTATTATCATATAACCATCAGACTTCTGACACATAGATGCATATACCGGGTAGTTGGTTGTGATGGTTGATTTCTAATGACAATACTCGAAGGAAACAGTTTTGTTTATGAGGGCACCTCACTCAAAATTTGTAAAATCTTTGGGATTACAGTTTGTTTCAAAAATAGTGAAATTATGAGACGATAATGAAACAAATTAATTTTCTTCTGACTCATTTTAGATGATGGAATTTCAGAGATCTGTGAATTGTTTTATGATCTGGTAACATTGTGTTTATAGACTGGAAAAATGTGAATACACTCTTGTATATATTCATATTAATTTACTAAACTAAATCCTGGGTTGGTTCCTATATGATTATAACACTTCAGACCATCTGGAGGAATATTTGCTAAAACGTAGAATGACAAATACATCTAATAACTGTACATGACATTTTTTATATGTTAGAATTATAACTATAGTCAGTGCTGTTGTTCCTTGGTTTGTGGTCAGTTTCATATTTGTTTCTGGTCAATTTCAGGAGAGTGCTGAAAAGAAACGAGAAACTTGAGGTCATGGAAAAAGAAAAGATGTCAGAAGCCTCGGAGTCTGATGCTAACCAAAACTGCAACCCTGGCATGGCCCCCACTACATGTGAAACACTAAAAGAAAATGGACAACTTACTCCAAGTGAGATTAAAAACGGCATCCATGATGATCATGGAGAGCCTGATGCCGCCAGTGCTGCCTCAGGTGCTGCCGAGGCCGCCGTTGGTGGCAGGGCTCAAACTCCCTCCTCCCCACAGCAGTCATGTGACTCACATTTGACCCAGGGCAATATTGTGCACAACTCCCCGCTCCCCCCCTCCACCGTGAACACCACGGCAGCCAATCACAACAGCACAAATAACCTCAGTGACAGTGGGACACTGAGTAACAGTGGCCACAATGGCGACGTTGACATGACAACCATCCTCAATGATACCTGCACAAACCTAGTCAAAGACGACGGCCACACTAGTGGCAGCGAGATGACCACCATTCTGAATGACAATCAGAGTGGCACTAACTTAGTGAATAGTTCTGGCAAAAGTGGTGGTACTACACTGAAAAGTGACAATGGTGATAACATTGACCCCACACTAGTTAATGATTGTGGCCAAAGTAGTGGCACTCCCTCTATGGAGGCCAGTGAATCGACTTCCAAAGCTACAGACAGTGGTTACAACAGTGTGAACGATAACGGAGGCACTGTCCTGGTAAATGATAGTGATCATAGTAATGAAGGCATAATTACTAGTCTGAGCGAGAGTGGTCTTGTCCAAAGTGGCTCTACATCTCTCGACAATGATAGTAACAATAACACGGACCAAGATCAAGGGGACGTAACCTCGACGGTTTTAGGCGAGGGTCTGGGGGGCACCAACAACACAAATGACCCTGTCACGCACGACAATGTTCCTGGGCTAATCAGTGGCAGCACAGCAAGTATTAACACAAATGGTCACGCTCCCTCATCCCACGAGGGCAGCTCCCCAAACGGTCAGACAACCCAGTTGTCGCCCTGTGAACCAAGCCTTCACAATCAAAACGCGTCTGCGGTACCAGGGACCTCGCCACCAAGCCACCAGCACGTTGTTCATGTCCATGTCAACTCTGGAGAGACTTTCTCCATGCGTGTGGGCGTTTTGGGGGACCAATTCCAGCATATCCAAGGTAGGTCACAACATCTTCAGTACAGCTGAACCTTCTTAAACGGGACAAATCAAGAAAAATCAAATGAGACAACAGAATTTCTATTTTGTTTTCAAATTTTACTGTTTAAACGTACAGTATATGTATAAAAGCAGTATTAGTATTATTCCTGTTTTGTAATTTCTTAATAATGGAGTAAAAAATACTTACTAACAAGGTTCTGCTGTATCCACAACAACTTAGTATATATATATATGCACAGCTTCCAATCTAGCGCAAACTTGAAGCACACCTGTATGCTTCTGATGCCCATTTTGTTGAATTTTATTTTCAACGTGATCCTTAGTGAGCATTTTCTTTATTTGTTTGATTAACACCTACAGATGTCTTAAAATGCCCACGTTTTTTTCAAGATTTGTGTGGTCTTTTTTCATGAATCTTGACAGGCTTTATCTTGGCATGGTGTCTATCTTGTGGTCTGTTTTCAGTTTTTGTTCATTTTTGGAAAACTGACTAACTCTGGAAATGGTAACACTTCAATTAGTCAATAGTCCCGAATAGCTCAGAAAGGTAAACAAATTCTGAAGTTTATGAATATTTAAGCTATGAGTATTACAAAAGTACAACATGTTAGTGAGATATAATAAGTGCTTTGAAGTAAGTTTGTTTCTTGCGCTGGTTTGTAATGACATCAGGATTGACTAGAGCCGAGCAGCGATGATCCTATCATTCCAGGGTAGTCGTCATTGTCTAGTACTTAATATAAACTTGATTCCAAGGAGTGATAAGCTTTAAGGTACCTGTGTAGACTATATACAAAGATTGCTGTATGATAATGTATACATATATACAAATTTATATTGCAGGAAATCTTTCTTGTGTCGGTTATAAAAAAAATCTTAATTTTAGCTGGAATGAAAAAAAATGCAAGAAACACCCAAAGGTTATGAGGAGCAGACATTTGTATATATGGAACATGCATGTTTTTGTGTTTAGTCATCGTCACTAGCATGCTTAACACCTGCAGTTGTGAAGTTAGCGTATTGGTTACAGTCGCTGTGTTATATCCTTGTTGTATGATCTACATTGTATATTAATTAACAAGGCCTTGTAAATGAGTTGTTGTTTGAAATCGAACTCTGTGGCTTATCGTGTTGAGTGCAGTATATTGCAACAGTTCATGGAGTACTACAGGATAATTTTGGCGGAAGTGAAATTACCAGGAAAGACCATTTTTTTTCCTGAAAATCTGCTTCCCTCAATCTACAGGTGTATCTTTCAGCATTGTTTGCGAGTTTTATGTTTATCTGAATTTAATAGTTTTAATTTCAGTATTTTTTTTATTTGTTTATCAATGTCTGCTGTCTTATGTTGATTTATTACAGCTGACAAACACATAATAATACTCCTGTAAAGCTGTGAAAATTTATTTCAGGATTTTTTTTGTGTCAGGCATAATTTGGAGTCTTGGACACCATTTTAGGTGCAGATGCAACAAAATTTTAAGACTACACAATATTGCTACCTGTGGCCTACAAAGAAATATTCCTACAAATATATGTTGAAGACATTTCAGAAGTTTTCCTAAGAAATTGATCAGCAGACGTCTTTTTATAGAACATAATGGGGTCAGAGCAGTGTTTGCCTTAAAAGTCTATCTGTGCATCAGTATGGTGTTTTGGTTAGTATTTTTACTTCAGTATTGTAAAGTAGAAGCTAGTGCATCAGTCTTAGAACTTTGCAGTTGGATAAATTTGAAGAAGTGATCGTGATCTACAGTTAGATGTCAAATATAGGTAGCTGTCACTTATATTTTCTGCTTTACTGACTTTGGTTAGACTTTAAGCTCTATTTCTCTAATACTGGAAACGAAATAGTCATCCAACTGCATAAGTCGATACATTTGGAGGAATAAGTCAAAAATTTACCAAAAGTATTTCACTGACCTATGTATATTTCATTTTACTGACTTTTGTTAGAAGTCAATACAGTTAGAGGAATATTTTAAAAATTTACCAAAAGTAGAACACTGTGACATATTTTTCATTTTACTGACTTAGGTTAGAGTTTCAATATATGTTTAGTGCCATTTTCTTTCTTTTTACTTGGCATTTAGCTCGATTTCCATCATAGTTGAATCAGAGAAACACTTGTCTTGTAAATTTTTTCTAGTTTAGAAGAAACACTATCTCCCTGCAGTTAAGCTGGATACAATAGTTGTATATGTTTGTACATTGTATTGAGTGCAGCCCTTACCCTTTATGTATTACATACACACACATGTACAGCATGGTGATATACAGGCGGGGAAGGAACATTACAGAACATTACACTGGTTTTCTACACTAATGGTCACATAATGATCCTTTTATGGTTGGTAAAAAAATCTGATTTTTAGAAGGGAATTAGGAAGTTAAGGGGTGTGTGNGGGGCGGGGTTGAAGAAAACGTTTTGGTAGTACAAAACTTGGGGGGAAAAAAAGTATAGATAAAGTAAAGAATAGAAACTTGTTTTATCTACAAGACCATAGCTTGAAATCATTTCTGAAAAGAGATTCTAAGACTCGCACATTAGGTAACTTCTATTTAAAAATTAACAAATAAAGATGAAATGAACAAAAAAGAAATCAACAACAGTGTTATAACAGTAAAATATGCTACAGTTCCAGACCAGGATTCGAACCCTGGACCCCAGATCATAAGTCGGTCCGTCTTACCTACTGAATTACCTGTGATCAGTGGTAGTTCCCTTGTAGTCAGAACAAAATTTAGGGGAGGTTACTCTATGTTTGGAGTTGTTTAGTGTATTGCCTGCAGTGGGGTAGGGATCCTAACTGGAAGCTTTAACCTGTTCATACTATTTATCACACCATTAACCCTTTCACCGCTGTAGACCATAATGGACTAATCCAGATCAATGTATGGTAGAGTCTACTAAATAACCTAGGGATGAAAGGGTTAACTGAATACTGCGAGTAATTTTTTTGTTGTTGTGAGATTTACCTTGAAATGACAAAACACACAGAATTGTACAGAAGTAATTCAGCCAAAATATCGTTAGGTAAGAAATGAAATTGGAATTTAGATATGTGTTTTGTTTCAGTATTTTCGATAGTTGGGATATGTCATCAATCTCTGAAAAAGTTTTGGAAGTTTTCAGTTCCCTGTCAACATATAGATGTTGACTATGTGTGGGAATTAAGACTTAAACATGTGACTGACAATCCTCTTACAGTGATGTGGACTCAGGCACTACTTCAAAGTCTGTTGTTAACAACTTCAAAACTTTCCCTTAAAAAATCAATGTATTTCCAGCTAATTTGGTCTCTGGGAATGTGTCGTTATCAATTAAATGTCAGCGCTGTATTATGTAGTAGGTGTGGGATTGGAGATTGTGAAACTCCCTCACAATCAATAATTCTCACTACGTATGTATATTGATACTGTTGCGATGTCTCTGATTTGTGCTTATTGTCATACCAGAAATAGTTAAAACTGAAAAAACGAGACAATGAATCAGTAATAACTTAGTTGCCATTCCCGCATGGTCCACCCTCGTGTGATGTCACAGTCCAGATAATATGTCTCGCACAAGTGTTTTATAGAGAGGTATCATATTTGTCCTGCGGTGTTTGGTTAAATACTTATTATTATACATATGTATGTATAATGTACAAATAATCGAGCTCATATGCTGAATATTTCGATAAAAAAATCAAGACTCAACAACCAGCAGATGTTACATGTTCAAGAATGCATCAATCTACACAAAATTACATAATATATTTTTATAAAAAAACAACAGTTGATTAAGTGTCGTATAAATATAGATTATGTCTGTAATCTCTGTCCCAACAAATGCCATTGGAAAAAACATTGATGCAGGAATGTATTTTGTTTCTATAGAAATACACAATGTATATAAGACATGTTTTCCTTGGCTGAAGGTTATATTATTTCTTTTGAAATGTTGCAGCCTGACGATTTTGCTCTAGAAACCTTTGTTCGGAAAGTAATTCAGGTAGCCTTGGTGATATATTGTTATCTTGACTTTCTTTGCTACTGGAATTAAAAAGAATATATGACAATTAGAGGAAGGGAGGACCAACCTTAAAACTGTCCTTGATGTTGTGTTGTTATGGAGGAAAACACAGATAAATCTTAATGCTTATTACAAAAGCATATTTAGTTTCCAAGTTAGATATCTCAAATTAATTTTGACAGCTTGAACATTCCAGATATGTCATATACGAGCTGTAATTAGCTGAATTACCAATATGTTTATATTTAATACCAATAAGTTTTGACTTTTAAGATATTAGTTTTTTCCATATTTTCCCCAATAAGTCTCGATTCAGATTTGTTTGAATGATATTTGACATTAAGTGTACACATTAAATTTAGGTTGTTTCCCTACCAGCCTCTTCAAGAGTTAAATTTAGATGATTTCCCTTAAGGCCTCATCCTGTTTTGTTTATATATATATGTTTGTTTACAAAATATGTGTATGATAGCTAGCTCCCACATAGTACAGTGAGTGGGATTTAAAATTTAAATGCAACATCATGATCTTTGAAAAATGTATTTGTGTAAAACAAATTCCTCCTCCCTCCCCCGCATTTTTCTGTGCTTACATCCCTCTCTGTCTGATGACTTTTTGCCCTGAAAAATCGGCTGACGTTGCATGGCAATGTATTGGTTGGCTTTGTAGGCTCTGGGGATAAGTAATTTAATATATAGTCTATAGAATGTTTGACACAGAGAAACATTTTCTCATGAACTTCTCACCGGAGTGACGAGGGGGAAAAGTCATGGCACTGACATAGTCCATGCAGGCACAAGTTAGCTGTTGCTTTTTTTTATATATTATTATTTCAAACGTTCACATTTCTCTTTTAAAATTGGCCTGGTAACTGCTCTATATAACAGGAAATTGAAGCAAGTGTTTGGCTCTTGTACCAGTCTTCATATACTGCCGATGAATTCTGTTGGTCGAGGTTTGGTTTGGTTTAATTTGCTGTTGGTCGATGTTTGGTTTGGTATAATTTGCTGTTGGTAGAGGTTTGGTTTGGTATAATTTGCTGTTGGTCGAGGTTTGGTTTGGTATAATTTGCTGTTGGTCGAGGTTTGGTTTGGTTTAATTTCCTGTTGGTCGAGGTTTGGTTTGGTATAATTTCCTGTTGGTAGAGGTTTGGTTTGGTTTAATTTCCTGTTGGTCGAGGTTTGGTTTGGTATAATTTCCTGTTGGTCGAGGTTTGGTTTGGTATAATTTCCTGTTGGTAGAGGTTTGGTTTGGTATAATTTCCTGTTGGTCGAGGTTTGGTTTGGTATAATTTGCTGTTGGTCGAGGTTTGGTTTGGTATAATTTCCTGTTGGTAGAGGTTTGGTTTGGTTTAATTTCCTGTTGGTCGAGGTTTGGTTTGGTATAATTTGCTGTTGGTCGAGGTTTGGTTTGGTATAATTTCCTGTTGGTAGAGGTTTGGTTTGGTTTAATTTCCTGTTGGTCGAGGTTTGGTTTGGTATAATTTGCTGTTGGTCGAGGTTTGGTTTGGTATAATTTCCTGTTGGTAGAGGTTTGGTTTGGTTTAATTTCCTGTTGGTCGAGGTTTGGTTTGGTATAATTTGCTGTTGGTCGAGGTTTGGTTTGGTATAATTTCCTGTTGGTAGAGGTTTGGTTTGGTTTAATTTCCTGTTGGTCGAGGTTTGGTTTGGTATAATTTGCTGTTGGTCGAGGTTTGGTTTGGTATAATTTCCTGTTGGTAGAGGTTTGGTTTGGTATAATTTCCTGTTGGTCGAGGTTTGGTTTGGTATAATTTGCTGTTGGTCGAGGTTTGGTTTGGTATAATTTCCTGTTGGTAGAGGTTTGGTTTGGTATAATTTCCTGTTGGTCGAGGTTTGGTTTGGTATAATTTGCTGTTGGTCGAGGTTTGGTTTGGTATAATTTCCTGTTGGTAGAGGTTTGGTTTGGTATAATTTCCTGTTGGTCGAGGTTTGGTTTGGTATAATTTGCTGTTGGTCGAGGTTTGGTTTGGTATAATTTCCTGTTGGTAGAGGTTTGGTTTGGTTTAATTTCCTGTTGGTCGAGGTTTGGTTTGGTATAATTTGCTGTTGGTCGAGGTTTGGTTTGGTATAATTTCCTGTTGGTAGAGGTTTGGTTTGGTATAATTTCCTGTTGGTCGAGGTTTGGTTTGGTATAATTTGCTGTTGGTCGAGGTTTGGTTTGGTATAATTTCCTGTTGGTAGAGGTTTGGTTTGGTATAATTTCCTGTTGGTCGAGGTTTGGTTTGGTATAATTTGCTGTTGGTCGAGGTTTGGTTTGGTATAATTTGCTGTTGGTAGAGGTTTGGTTTGGTATAATTTCCTGTTGGTCGAGGTTTGGTTTGGTATAATTTGCTGTTGGTCGAGGTTTGGTTTGGTATAATTTGCTGTTGGTAGAGGTTTGGTTTGGTATAATTTCCTGTTGGTCGAGGTTTGGTTTGGTATAATTTGCTGTTGGTCGAGGTTTGGTTTGGTATAATTTGCTGTTGGTAGAGGTTTGGTTTGGTATAATTTCCTGTTGGTAGAGGTTTGGTTTGGTATAATTTCCTGTTGGTCGAGGTTTGGTTTGGTATAATTTGCTGTTGGTCGAGGTTTGGTTTGGTATAATTTGCTGTTGGTAGAGGTTTGGTTTGGTATAATTTGCTGTTGGTCGAGGTTTGGTTTGGTATAATTTGCTGTTGGTAGAGGTTTGGTTTGGTATAATTTGCTGTTGGTCGAGGTTTGGTTTGGTATAATTTCCTGTTGGTAGAGATTTTGGTTTGGTATAATTTGCTGTTGGTCGAGGTTTGGTTTGGTATAATTTCCTGTTGGTAGAGGTTTGGTTTGGTTTAATTTCCTGTTGGTCGAGGTTTGGTTTGGTATAATTTGCTGTTGGTCGAGGTTTGGTTTGGTATAATTTGCTGTTGGTAGAGGTTTGGTTTGGTATAATTTCCTGTTGGTAGAGATTTTGGTTTGGTATAATTTGCTGTTGGTCGAGGTTTGGTTTGGTATAATTTCCTGTTGGTAGAGGTTTGGTTTGGTTTAATTTCCTGTTGGTCGAGGTTTGGTTTGGTATAATTTGCTGTTGGTCGAGGTTTGGTTTGGTTTAATTTGCTGTTGGTCGAGGTTTGGTTTGGTTTAATTTGCTGTTGGTCGAGGTTTGGTTTGGTTTAATTTGCTGTTGGTCGAGGATATTGTCCTATGTCTTGGACAGCTCTTCATTTAAATATTTTAATGTTGATATGTAAATTACTGTTGCCCTGTTTGCTCTATTCATGCTAAAATTCAAAAGTCTTCAGATTATATTAACTATTCTCAGAATTTGAATAAGGCCCTCACACACTTTCAAAAAACAAGGTGATCATAGAAATTGTGAGTGAGGAAAATAAGTGTAGTTGGATTTTTATTCTTCAATTGCTTTTATACAAAAAGCGTAATTAAAAAATTTCAGTTTTATTTGTTAAGAAAATCAGAAAATAGGAAAAGAAGCAACTCATGTTTATTATAAAAATTATGATAAATTATAAAAAAGCATGATACATAAAAACATCTTTGTTATAAGGAAAACATTATTCCTTATGCAAAAAGAATTATCGTTATCTGTACAACACTCATATTTCTTATTTTTCTTCTTTCCAAAACGATATTCTGTACATACATGTACCTGAATCATCATTATTGGCCTGTTGACGTTAACAGATTGAGTAGGATGTTGTAAGGGGCGTACAGACAGACCTGATGGTGTCTTAATTAATGTCTCAATAAATGTCTCAATATATATAAAAAGTAACCAATTTAGAAACTAGGAGTGATATATTTGTCTTTCTTGTGATGATCTACCCACTCTTAATAACACGTATGGAAGAATTTGTTTTATGTCATTTGTACATGCCTAGTGTGATGCGAGTGTCATTGTTAAGAGTACTCGTGCGGCTTTGCTACCCTGTAATCAATAAACACTACCTCGTCTCATCCAACGATATCTCGCTTTCCCCCGATACAATCACGTCACTCTTTCTGTAGCAAATGTGTGTGTTTGACTCGATCAGTGTGTGTGTGGACAACCATGCCTTCGTCACATGGTCATTTCCCTTGGGCTTTTAATTGTGTCTGGATGCTAGCTACTCTTGTAGCCTATGGTCATTTGTGTTGATTCTCACATATCTTGTACCAGTCTGCATCACAAACATGCTTGTCCCATGGTGATCTGCTTGGCCTTGAGACTAATGTGTCTTGTACACTTAAATTGGTCTATCTTTTTTTCTGGCTTTCTATCGCATGTTCACATGCCTTGGCCTTTCTTGTTTCGACAAGTGTTAGCCATTACAGCAGTGATATATATGAGGTAATGTTATTACCTTAATGTTGGCCCACAGCTGGTTTACTTAGGTTAGGATATGTATACATTCATAGGTTGAAATGAACTTTTCAACATCATGACATTGTCTCAAATGGGGGTTCAAAACTACTTAATCAATTTGGTTCCAGTTTACTTTCCACAAATTATTTCAATGTTTAGAAGATGCAAAGTGTGGAGGTTAATATTTCAATGTCAAAGGAATATGTATGGTTTGGGCCTGTTTTGGCCCCCAAATGCATCAAAATTCAAAACCTTTAAAACGAACTTTGAAATGACTGTTTCTTTAATTTCGAATACTTCCTAAATACTATTATGAAAATATTTATTTATATTTCTAATTATTGTTGCCATGGTAACAACAAGTTCAAATTTGCATAAATTAGAAGAAAATGAATATTCAGTGAATATTGGGATATTTTGCATAGTCTTTCTCCTAGAAACTATAGAGCACATGTTTGAACAAACTTAATATCAAAGGATAATGTGTAGGCACCTGTAATACATCTTTAGGAGAAATATAAAGTTTGTTCAAGACTGCGCTCTATGGTAGATAAGAGAAAAACTAGGTGAAAACCTGTCAAAATTGACTGAATAATCAAATTTCAATAATTTATGCAAATATGACCTGGTTACCATGGCAGCCAAAATTGAAAACACAAATAAATATTTACATAATAGTATTGGTGAAATATTCAAAATTAAAGAAACATTCGTTTGAAAGTTCTATTGCAAATGTTTAATTTTGATGGATTTGGGGGCCAAAAAAGGCCCAAACCATACATAGTCCTTTAAATATTGCATATATTGACTAACATGATGAAGCAGGACAAACTACGCAGGACCCTTGGGTTTGACAGTAGGCCTGTCATCCTTTTGAAACAAGCCATGTATCACTGGTTAACTGACAGTAAATCAGGATGTGCTTTTGAAGTGTATCAAAACATAATGGGATATCATGGGATATCATGGCTTCATGATATATTGTTTATATGCTATATAATGTATTTTTGATGCAATAAGAAATGTATTTTAACCATTAATGCTACTGAAAATTAGTGTCAAACTATCTTAACATCATTCACTGTCCTGAACACAATTCCTAGTCATGTTGTTTTACTAGCCTTGCCATCCATAAACTCTGTTGTGAGTCAAGATTGGCTAATGAAATGAAAAACAAAAAAAAGTAGAAATCTTTTATTTTCACTTTGTATATTTTGATCGGTCACTAGTCAATCATGAGTCATTTGATTGTAAGGAGTGATCGATCATGATTTTAGAAGCATTTCTCAATGTGCTGGATGAACAGCTTAGCTCTGCCTCTATTGGTCTGTGTTAGCCTTGTGCAGTTCACATTGTACGTGTGATGCCCGTCAACGTCTGTGGTCACTTCTCATCACGTCTAGGTCTAGCCTCGTGGTCACTTCTCATCACGTCTAGGTCTAGCCTCCTGGTCACTTCTCATCACGTCGAGGTCTAGCCTCGTGGTCACTTCTCATCACGTCGAGGTCTAGCCTCGTGGTCACTTCTCATCACGTCTAGCCTCTGTCCAATCTAGAAGGACCAGATCAATGAATTAAAGTAGCCACTTGTTATCGAGCCGAGCCGTTCGTGATGAAACCTATACATATGAATCTGTGAACATCACATCTAAATCAGCCATCTCTAGCTACCACTTGTACATGGTTACAAGAATACAATCACTCCCCACTATTGGGATAAGGCAGATATCTCAACCAAAGGGGTATGATTCTTAAATGTCCAGTCTGGAGCTATGCCTTGTCCAGTCTGCAGTAATGCTGAGAGGTGGACAATTTGATAGGAATCTTCCTACAAGGGTTGATATTTTCTGCCTCACCCCCGAATTGGGGAATCATTATTTTCTCCTAGTCCTGTTGGAGTAAGCAAAAGTCATGCATTTTACTGTCGAGCACCAAGCTGTATGATAATACATCATCTGTTTGTAATTAGGAACTACACAGGCGCTGGTCCACAGACAAACATCTTCAGTCAAACCTGCTCTAGTGACCACCTCTGTTTAAAGACCACCTGTGTAAAGAGACCACTTCAATGTTTCCCGTTGTAGTGATTTTATTGTGGACTGAACCTTTACTAGGAGACTTCCTGTATTACCTGACTTTCTGAGGGTGGTCTCCTAATACAGGTTTCATTGTAAATGGATTTTACCATTTAAGTGTAGGGTTATATTATCAGTAAATATATAGATTTTATCATTTAACTAGGCTCTTACCAATGGATACACAAATTTGCCATTAAACAAGGTTTATAGCAGTGATTAGATAGATTTTACCAATAAACGAGGGGGTTTGTCGATGAGTAAACGTAGATCTAATAACGTTGTCTGGATGCGTAGCTACTTATTTGGCACCTTTAAGTCTTCAGCGGATGAGGACTACACATGACAAATTGTATACAGCGGGGAGTTTGTGTACAAAGTGGCTCACAATTACAGGAGCATTCAGTATAGAGGCAAAGAAACAGACCTTCCAATATCAACAGGCTAATGTCTAGTTGTGTCTATTTCAATTTAACCAGAAGTTCAAATAAGACGACCCCACTACCTCCTTTTTAGTCCGGGGGTAGACTGAAATCTGGTCTGTCCTGCTGTATAGACAACTTTTTTCTTCCATATGCTTCAAAGGTGCATTCTTGTTTTTCTAGGGAAAAGTTTTGCCTCTGTAATTATAACATACCTTGGGAAAGACAGCTTTATATTTGCATTTCTAATGAAAATATCACCATGGCCACTTCACAGTAAGATTATGGAATCGTTGGTGCAGCAAAGCCATTTCACAATAGAACCTCGTCATGAGCTTTTGTCACATTTCATACACCATGCAAAAGAGTTTAGAAGAGAGTGAGAACAAATGAATCTCTCACTCATGTGTGATATATACAGATAAAGGTTTAGAACTAGGCAAACCCTGATGCTAAACCTCAAAAATGTTTCCCTCTAGTCAAGATTTCAGTGTACATTACATAAGATCAGTAACTTCTATTAATATGTAGTCCCAAATACATCTCCTTAAGTACCTGACCAATGAAGCAGAGGTCATTATTTTTTCACTGCCTGTGCTAGGACTTGAACCAACCTCTAGCTTACCAGTCTTACGCTCTACCGAATGAGCTAAAGAGAAACTATCCCTAGCCGAGTCGGTAGGAAGTGGCTAGTAGTTTACCAGGGTGACATACTCCCCGTCCAGGAAAGAACTCATCACAAGTTTCCTAGGGGTCATAGCAAATCCTTTGCAAGTATCACCGATTATGTTTGGTCATATCTACTGGGTCCCTATGTGGGCACCAATGTAACAGAGGTCATTAATTTCCCAATGCCTCCGCTAGGAGTCGAACCCGGGACCTCTGGCTTCATAGTTTTTATGCTCTACCGAATAAGCTAACGATAAATGATCCCTAGCCAAATCCATAGGAAGTGGCTAGTATTTTACCAGGAAGACAACAGTCTTTATAGAATTTCATCCTATACCTATCTCATAAAACTGTGTATGAGTGACTGTCATGTTGTTTCCATTGATATTAGAGAGTTATTGCCCTTGGTTTAGTAACAAGCCTTGTTCAGTGTTTAACTGCTAAAGAAGATTTAGAATTCGCATGAAACTTTGCAAACATCCTATCTGTCACATGAATAGGTGTATGTGTTATCACTATGCTGATTGTTTCAAGAGTTGTAGCCCTTGATGTAATTATTCATTCATCTGTCTGTAGACACACATTTTTCTGCACTACTGTTAATGAGACTTAAATCTGTGCATATGTGATCGATTGATTTTTCAACGGCTAAATGAAAGTTACGGCCCTTGATGTAATCAATCGTTCACTGTCCATAGACACAAATTTGTCTGTAATAATAATAATAATAATTTGAGGTTCTAATTANAAATCTGTGCATATGTGATCGATTGATTTTTCAACGGCTAAATGAAAGTTACGGCCCTTGATGTAATCAATCGTTCACTGTCCATAGACACAAATTTGTCTGTAATAATGATAATAATAATTTGAGGTTCTTATTTACCGCTTTATCACAACCTAGTTTGTAGGTCGTCTCAAAGCAGTTCACAAATTATTATCCGTGGTTATAGGGCCTTCGCAACCAGCCAATATGTTTCTCAACTCCCTGGGGAGCCTACAGCCAGTACTACTTGTTTCATACAAATTTTGGACTTGTTGGCTTACTGTGAGGTAAATCTGTGCATGTGTGACCACAATGATTTTCCTGCTATTATTGTGGTTATAGCCCTTGTTTTATGTACAGCCCAACAGATGAAATGAGTTTTGCCTATGGTGACATACACAAAGAACTTGATTCATGACCTTTTTCACCATCAATATTAAAAGCTAACCCATTATCCTTTCATCTGGATTAATTGATAAATTAATTGATAGTGCTGCAGGGTCACATAAACACAATCCAGTGTGCATAATGAATTCACAGAAAGTTTTCCTTTTCAAATCTGGCAAATTGTATACAAATATTTCCCCAGATTAGGGAAGAATTGATTTCCTATTAATATCTATCGCTATGGGTCAAACAGCTGGGTTGCATGGGACATAAATAAACATGTGCTGCGGGCCCAGTCCAGGTTGGTGAAACAGGAAAGATTGCCTTAGATTTGTCTGGTGTACGTTCCTTTGTTTCATTCAGTTATAGACTTACAGTGTTTAGATTATTTTTCATTTTTGCTGTTTGATTGCCCTCATTCAGTTTTGATGCGAAAAAAAAAAAAAATCAACTTCAGCAATCACTTTTCAATATGAAAAATCAATCTGGTTGAACCATAATGTGAACATATTTAAGGCACAGTTCTATCTATATGCAATGATGATACGATACTTAAATTGTTGAGTAAAGTTATATTACTTTAAAGAAAGATGCTAAGGATTAAGATTTATTAATCTCTGTGAAATATACAGCATTTTACAAATTGAACAGAAGTTGATCTAGGTGCCATTTGGTTTAGACCACTTTTCACTTGATATAGCATATTTATCTGAATGAAATGTATTACCTATTCCTTTAAATTTTTTCTCTCCAAATCAGTGCCAGTATTGAGGCTGAAGCAAAGCACTATAAGGCCTTCAAGTTACAACCACAATAGTCAGTCAGAGGCTAATTGGCATAAAATCAATGGCCAGCTACAATCTAGAGGTATTATTGAATGTGATCAAGGAATTAATTTATTGTCTATCGTTTGGCCGGGTTAGATGTACATGTTGTAGAGGGATGGGCAGGATGGGCAGGATAATCTGGTGGCAAGTTCATCTCAATTACAGATGGACAGTGTCTTCTTATCATAGGGCAGACAGACAGTGTCTTCTTATCATAGGGCAGACAGACAGTGTCTTCTTATCATAGGGCAGACAGACAGTGTCTTTTTATCATAGGGCAGACAGTGTCTTTTAACCATAGGACATATAGACAGTGTCTTCTTATCATAGGGCAGACAGACAGTGTCTTCTTATCATAGGGCAGACAGACAGTGTCTTCTTATCAGAGGGCAGACAGACAGTGTCTTCTTATCATAGGGCAGACAGTGTCTTCTTATCATAGGGCAGACAGACATTGTCTTCTAATCATAGGGCAGACAGACAGTGTCTTCTTATCATAGGACATATAGACAGTGTCTTCTCATCATAAACCTTTTATCAACCGGTTCTGTACACCAAGCATAGGCAGAGCCTTGTGTAGTATGAGAAATTCGAAATGATTTTATCAGGGTCAAATCTACATATGTCTATACTTTTAAAAAAAGTCAGTAGATATGTTCATTTCCAGACATATATTATAGACACTGCTAATCTTTTACAGTGTTCTTCATATCAAACTTGTCATCAGTATATTAAGCTTACATAAGAACATCACATGCTAGTATCTAAGATAGTCATTAGTTGATGACACATTTGCTATGTTACATAATCGTTTAGATTACGGTTTGGTTTAAAATTAAATTTTCATTGCCGTAATGCTACTATTGTCTGTCTATATAAGTTCTACTCTCCTGGGTGTGCACTTCTATACCATGACATCATTGGAAACTCATTTTGGAACCAACTTTTTTGTGAGATTGGGATTTTTTTATAAAGAGTATATTCTTATAAAAAGCAACGACAATGTTTCTAGTTTAGTTTTAGTTTTTTTAATGCCGTTAGCCATAATAACTAGCTGCTCGTTTGAGTTCCGCCTGATTCAGAACCAAGGATTTTTCTCGGCCATTGTTTTATAGAAAGATCTTTACCATTAAGGATTAAGTTTATGTGTGACCTTAATGGTTTGGATTTTACTTAGAGACAATTTGTCAGCTGTTTGAAAGGTTTCGCTCTGCTCTGCTCCGTCACTTTCAAAATGCTGAGGAATTCTCTATACACCATCCTGAAGCTAAACTTTAAACTTTTGAAGAAAATTTGTCAGGATCTACCAGTTCAGTTATGAACCATCTGTATAAGGTACTGATGTATTATGATTACCGACTTAATGCTTGGAAATGTATATATTGTTGTGTCAGTAGATAGATGTCCTGGAAATGTTTCAATCACATCTTTTACCATAGATCTTTGGTCACGCATGCTGCAATGTATACACAGATTGCATTTATGGTAACATGTGTTTTATTGACTGTTCAGTCGTTAATGATGATTGCCTCTAGGAGATAAATGGTGATCTGTTTTTACCTGGACAGGTATTAATGGTTGAAATGTTTTCTGCCCGTAGGACATGATGACAGGACTTAACACATTTTTTCAATAGGTATATTTTTGTGACTTTAAATTTAAAAGGGAGTGTACAGGTTTTGCAATACTGTCGCTATAGTACTGTCCATATATCTTTTTTTTAACATTTTTCACATGCTGGGTAATTTCGTGTAAGCAAGCCACTAATGAACATAATTTGTGTTAAGGTCAAATCACTGTTACTAAAGGTCAAAGGCCAGATCCTGATCACTGTAATTATCGGGGAAACATAAGATAATTTTCTTAGCCCTACAATGTTCAAATTTTATACTGATTGGACTAGTGCTGTGTGGAGATCAAGTTTAAGGTCAGAGTAATTAGGTGGGTATAAACATAATTGCTGGTTAGTCCTCTTAGGTCAGGTCAAAGGTCAAGGCCACACAGCGAATGTAAATGAAATTTCAGTGTTGTCTTTTGTAAATATAACTTAAACACTGCTTTAAAAGTCTCCAGGATATTTTTTCAGGAAAACAAGCATGATTTTGTGGTGTAAAACTAGTACTGAAGATTAATGATTGCTTCATTAATGTTTCAATCAATAAATGTTACATACTGTTGCATGAATGATTCTGCACAAATGCATGGTGTGTATGAAATGTTTAATATGAATGTTACATACAGTTGTATGCATATGGTGTGAATGAAATATGAAATGTTTGAAATAAATATGCCATAAATTAACATGCTCTGTTATGATCATGATAGTACACACGATCAGTAAGTCAGATTAATATTCTCTACAGACCCAATACTTATGTATTCAGTGGGATTCGACACATGGGATTCGAGTGCACAGCGAAATGTAACCCCCACGAATATGTACTGAAAACGAAACCCGGAAATATTGACCCTGCGAATTTAAAGCACTATACAGTAATATTTTGTTAACAGTATTTTAATTGTTATTCAAAATACAATTTTGTGTGACATTGATGCCTGTCTAGTGTTTGTGGTGTGTATTGACTGGAATTGAAGCCGATGATTGTATCCAACCTCTTCACCATATTATTCTAGTGTCACAAATCTTAACCACCTCTCTGTGTATTTGAAATTATTTGATTTCCTGCTACTTAAGAAACAATCTCACAATTCAAATTACTCTGTTTAAAAAAGAATGTAACTCAATGTTTTTTTTGAAGTAGAGCAGAAATGTAAACTATTTGACAAGTGTGATAAACATAGGGACATCTTGAAGGCTGAGCCAGGTAGGAGTGGGATTGGTTTCAATTCTCACCATTGCTTGTCCTTGTCTTTGTCATCTCTTCCAGAAGTGTCAGAGGGCTGGAATAAAGATCCAGGATCTATTTACTATGCATTATTTTTGACAGGTAATTTAAAATGGTAAAAAAATTCAAAACATCAAACCATCTCTCATCGCTATTCTGGGGTAGTATTTATCCTTTCTTCACCGGTTACAGAAATTAGAATCAAATCTTGACGGGGATGAAAGAAAAGAAATTGGTTGCCAACATTCCTTTGTTTCCTGGCAGTACAGTAAAGTCTATAAGCGTAAACATTTTTTGCACTGAAAGTGTTTCTATCAGAAAAAGTACGTATTAGCTAGACAGCGTTATTATAGATCATATTTATAAATATTCCGCAAACTATTTTCTCATAGCTTTTTAATCAATATATAACTAATAGGTTTGACCATGGACCAATATTTAGTATACAAATTTATAAGTAAAGGCTAAATCATGCTGCCACAATATACCTGTCCAATGTGTTACAGTTAAGGGTATATCCTACCTTACACAATATACTTTAGTACCTGGAATTTCTTAGAGAGTGATGAAGCATATGCTACCTTACTCATTATATGTGTGATTATACATGTGATTTTTGTTAGAGTAAAGGAACTTTAGATTTCTGTTCTGAGGTATCTCCCTTGGTTGTAAAAATAAAATAAATACATTACCAGAAACAATTACTTAGATGGATTAAAGTTTCATAAGTGTACACATAAGACTTGAAGACAAGCAAGACTCACTTATTGCTTATTCAATTTTAAAATTGGAGTCAGTGACAGGTTATACAATCATGCTTTGAAGGATCTGGTAAGGACCTAAATCAATCAGTGACCGGTTATACAATCATGCTTTGAAGGATCTGGTAAGGACCTAAACCACTTGTACAATTTTTCTTTACGTGTCTGTCTTTATTTTTTGACAAATCCGACTTTTCAGATTCAACATGTTCAGCTACATTAACAGACTAGAAGACCAGACACTTGTATTGCATTATTACACCAAGTAGACCGCAGAGAACAATTACAGTTTGTATGAGCAGACATAAAGTAATTGGTTTAGATGGAGTGACGTCATTTGGATCAATTATGATAGGCTGTGGAGAGATGTAGGTTTATGAAATACCCTGCCGTATGGAGATCATTTCAGATAACTCCAAAGTTAATCATCTTGCCATTTACAGAGATTTCTGCCCTGGAAACACAGTGCGACTTGATACACCTGATCATGACAGAATCGTATTTTACATCAGATGCAGGTCGTTAGTACAGGCGGACTAACGTGTACAAGCGATTCTTAGATTCAATTAGCACATCTCCTTTATTTTGGGATCATTGAATTTATAGAACAATATCAGCTTAGCTTAACCCTTTCACCACTGTAGACCATAATGGACTCATCCAGATCATTACATGGTAGAGTCTACTAAAGTTGCCTAGGGGTGAAAGGGTTAAGGTATTTGTAAAGGTCACAGGTATAGGCTTGATAAAGAAAGCAATTACGTAGGTAGTATCCATTGATCTTAGCATCTCGGTGGGTTAAAGTGGAGGCTCTCAAGTAGATTGTATTTTTAACTTGACTTAACTAGAGGGGTCATGTTTCAAGTATTTTGTTTAAAAAACAGTGAAAGGTTAAATAAGGTAGGAAGATTGTCTGATCTGTTGGTTTCAAAGATTTGCCTGTATATCATAATTGCTGGATAGTGTTGTCAGCCAGCCTAAGGATTGTTAGATATTGTATCATTATATATGGGCATACTCCAGGCTTTCCACACAGACTGTTGGATCCAGCTTAGAGTTCTCTCCAGGCTTGTACTCGGATAGGAATCAAACCATTTTAATGATCTAAATAAGAGCCATACTTCCCGCTTCAGAGGATAATTATTTCAGAAGCAATTCAAAACATTGAGCATATTGGGAACAGTGGTCTATGTAGTCCGCCTTTCTGAAAATAAACGAAGTCATTTTTTGAAGTTATTTAGATTCACTTTTAATTTATAATTCATATTTCAGACATATTAAAAACACAATATGGACCAGCCTAGTTTAACTTATTCATCCCTGAAGACACATTTGAACTCTTCCAGTTCAAAGGTATGAAGAGTTCATTATAAAATTTCAGGAGTGAATGAGTTAAACCAGTTTTGCTGCTCCTACTGTCCATAGAATCCTATATGGTCTGAGCTAAGTGTACTGCATTTGTCCTATTCCTCCCCAACAACCCCAACCTGCACCAGGTTTTCCCTTAGCAGTCCTATCCCAATCTCCTCTCAGGTTTCCATTAGCTGTCTGTGCTCAGCCCCCACATGGATTTCCCTGTTCTCCTGGTTTTTCCGTTACTCCGTTACTCCATCCTCTCCCTGTATCCTATGTATATCATTGCTAGTTTTCCTCGCCAAACATCCTTTGTACACCTCGTCTGTTTCCTGCACAAACCTTTAACCTTCTATTGGATGTGTCATTATCAATGCACCAGGTAATTACTGTGCAAAACCCTGAAACACAATATTGATTCAGTTTTCATCGCCATGCACAACACAAATTGATCTGTTTTCTAATTCTCGGGTCTGATGGAGGAGGCTGAACAGTGTTTTGAAGGGTGGTTAGTTTGTTTATTTTTGCTGTCGATGTGTTTACATTCCTACAGTAGGCCTGTAGCAATATAGCTATAACTGGTACAGAAAGGAGGGTCCAGTCACTTAGATAAACAGAATGACAAGCCTTTCAACATTTCTGCTGCAGTTATGATTTCATTCAGTAAGAAGGTCAACAACAGAATTACTTGCACACTATATATTTCCACTTGAGCTTAAAAAATCCTATATTCAAATTTTACTTTTTAACAATTAATTGTATCCACTCCCCTTGGTAACATGTTAAACACTTTTTTTATATTGAAAAATGAAAATTAGTACAAAAAAATATGACCCCTAAAATTAAACTTTCTGAAAATGTTCATATTTTCATTATAATTCAATGATTATCAACAAAGGAAGCAGATTCCAGGATACTGAAAATCTGAATACAGGAACAGATGGAAACAATGTAGATGCAGTGTTCAGGGTTATCGTCAGTGGTTGATTATGACTACAAGAGTCTAAATCATGTGTAAGTCCTGATGGCTATAAATCAGAATTACAGCACTAGCAGGGAACCGACAGAGAACCTGTCTATAGCCAGCTGTTTCCAATAATACGGTTATAAAACATATTTTGAGTTTTGATTGGTTGTTTCCACTAACTCGTCTAAATATGGAGGATTATAGTGATTAATGATCTCCACTAACAGATCTATATGTATAAAGGATTATGATTTGGTGTCGCCCCAAACAGGCCTGTATGTAAAGGGTTGTGATATTAATTGGCTGTCCCAAAAACAGTTCTGTACTTAGAGGGCTATGATTGGCTACCCCAACAAACAGTTCTGTACTTAGAGGGCTATGATTGGCTACCCCAACAAACAGTTCTGTACTTAGAGGGCTATGATTGGCTACCCCAACAAACAGTTCTGTACTTAGAGGGCTATGATTGGCTACCCCAACAAACAGTTCTGTACTTAGAGGGCTATGATTGGCTACCCCAACAAACAGTTCTGTACTTAGAGGGCTATGATTGGCTACCCCAACAAACAGTTCTGTACTTAGAGGGCTATGATTGGCTACCCCAACAAACAGTTCTGTACTTAGAGGGCTATGATTGGCTACCCCAACAAACAGTTCTGTACTTAGAGGGCTATGATTGGCTACCCCAACAAACAGTTCTGTACTTAGAGGGCTATGATTGGCTACCCCAACAAACAGTTCTGTACTTAGAGGGCTATGATTGGCTACCCCAACAAACAGTTCTGTACTTGGAGTGTTGTGATTGGATGTCCCAAAAACAGTTCTGTATTTAGAAGGTTGTGACTGGCTGTCCTTAAAAACAGTTCTGTATTTGGAGGATTGTGATTGTCTTTCCCAAAAAACAGTTCTGTAATTAAAGGGTTGTGATTGGCGTTCCCCCCCAAAAAAATCTATATCTAAAGGATTGTGATTGGCTGTCCCAAAACAGTTCTGTACTTGTAGGGTTGTGATTGGCTGTTCCAAAGAACAGTTCTGTATTTAGAAGGTTGTGACTGGCTGTCCTAAAAACAGTTTTGTATTTGGAGGGTTATGATTGGCTTTCCCAAAAAACAGTTCTGTAATTAAAGGGTTGTGATTGGCTTTCCCCCAAAACAAATCTATATCTAAAGGATTGTGATTGGATGTCCCAAAACAGTTCTGTACTTGTAGGGTTGTGATTGGCTGTCCCAAAAATGGTTCTGTACTTGGAAGGTTGTGATTGGCTGTCCCAGAAAACAGTTCTGTGTTCGGAGGGCAGTGATTTGCTTCCCTGACAAACAGATCTGTATTTGAAGAGTTGTGATTGGTTAAACCAACAAACATGTCTATTAGTGGAGGGTGGAGATTGGCTGTCCTTGCAGATAGGTCTTTATGTGGAGAAATGTAATTTGCTCTTGTCAAAAGCAGGCCTTTATATATGTATAATGGAAGGTTCATGATTGGCTTTTCCTTTCTATCAGGTCTTTGTTAAGGGTTGTGAATGTAGACTGTGCTACATCAGAGTCGTTTTGATGTAAGCATTGTTACCTTTGCACCACCTTATACACTGGAAGAGAAGAAACATCCCCACTTAAATTTCACTTTCAGAAAATTTAAATTCAATTGTATAAAAATGTGTAGTGTCTGGTGTCTTAGATTTGTGTTGGCTTTGAATTTGAATAATAAAGAAAAGTGTTTTTACCTAGTCTAAGTCTCTTAAGTTGACCAGGATTAATCAAATGGATTTAGTTAAAATGCTGATTGCTTGATATGTGGAGGAACATCATGTGAATTTGAAATGTGTGTCAAGGATCATTCTGGTTCATACAGATTCTGTACCTCCATGGAAGTGTGATATATCAGTAACAAAGTCTTAATGTAGGTCACATAAACTGATTTATTACCCCAAAAACGGGCCACTTTTTCCTTCCCACATTCTCAAAGATGCTAACGTTTCAGGATAGAGGAGGACGGTTTTGGAAAGCCTGCAAAAAAGTTGTAGATTTCTCGATAGAATTATTACATGTTCATATAACATATGGATGGTTCTGTTAATTGTATAAGCAATAATGGAAATAAAATCTTACATTAAAGATGAAGTAATTGAGAATGTTTTGAGAAATCTAATGCAAATGGGTTCACTATCTTCAAAAATACAATTAAAAATTATATTATGAATATCAAATTATACATCTACATAAATACAAAGAAAGACCAGTACTTTTATCTGACTAATATTGTTGATATTATATGTTCATTTGAAATAAAACCCAACATCAGTGTGTACAGTAGAGGGGGCTGCTGATACAGATCAGTCTAGGTATAGGGTTGCCCGGCACAGATCCAGCTTAACAGATCTTAGGCAGAAATTGAATACTGTAAGATTTTGATAACTTTTATAATGGGCTTTTTGAGTTCATACACCTTTCACTTGAGACCATAAGATATGAGGCTTGAAATCTAAATGAGTTGAATTCTTTACTTTCGAGTGAAATTCTTGTGGGGATTTCACATCCATATCTGATCGTGTTATATCCGGCTTATAGGTAAAATATACACTTGAAACAGGAAACAATAAAGAGATATTAGAATTATCTCCCTTTAAATATGAAATTCATAACCGATCTAGATTCTGTTTTTGATTTCTAACACATGGATGTGTTTCACTCGACAGATTTGCCTTGAAAGTGAAAAGAAGAAAAGAATGTCATCTGGTACACATACATCTGTAACTAAGCGTTGTGGGTGAGACCACGATATGTCTACTACATGTACATATTTACTAGGTAAAGCAAGAAATTAACACAAGTTGGTCTATTCATATGTAAGTAAAAAAAAACCAAAAAACACCAGAATTTTGGGAAGAAGAAAACTTATATCCCTATGCAATAAGTTTTGACTCATATAGAACTTTCAAAGATACACTTTCCTCACAAAATCTACATTGAACTCTATGGTAATAGAAACTGGAAAACAACATCATGTTTGCATTTAGAAGTAGATGTAAAAACTGGCTAGAGAAAACCTGAAGTAATGAGGGAGATGGTTGTGTATCCAGGAATTAAACTGTTTGATACAGGGAGAAGATTGTGTCGGGGAACTTAGGTGAGGAGGTGTTTGTCAGTCAATAAGGAACAGATCAATAATGGGTTGTCGTCTGCTTCTATAGTCTTAGTGACGAAGGTAATGCAGTGCATTGTTCAAGCGAACAGCAAGTTTTTAATCAAAATATATATAAAAAAAACCCAGTTAAATATATAACTGCTTTCTCTTCAGTGTTATAGTTCTGTAATTCTGTACAGGATTAAAAACAAATTGCATAACAGGATCTCATATTTTTCATTGATTTTGACAAATAATTAATATTTAGGTTGCCTTTTTTCTTCTTCAAGTTTGAGGTAGATTTTAAATCAATGGAACAGCAAACAGTGGGTAATTCTTCAGCATTCACCAATATGATATGTTTATGACGTAACAGTTAAAATGAGGTCATCATAATCAATCTAGATTTATTGTCTGATAAATCACAACTGATTTTGTTAGGTTTATATAGTGACAGTGTAAAAGCCTGTGTAATCATATATACAGTAAAACCTTACTTTAGTGCCCTTCATACCACTTTGCTTACCCCCAAAATATCTTAATGCCCCTATTTCATACATTTCCTTAGCATTTATGTATATTTCTGTCTCCATATAATGCCAAAGCCCTGATAATGGCAAGTGGCAAAATAACGAAGATGTTGCTAATATATATAAACATACTTGAATGGATTGACTACACAAACTATTTTGAATGGGAGAGAAAAGATCATCAGATATCTTAATTCTGAATGAAAACCCTTCTAGTATTTCTAGTTGTTTTAAACACAGCAGTAGACAGATATAGGCTGAAATTGACCCGTTAGCATGTGTACATGTCGTCATGGCGATAATTCTATCCTGGTAGCAACCACTCTGTACCTTAACCACCTTAACCAGGAAAAAAACTTACGAGGTCCTGAGAAAAACTTCAAAAGCAGTGGGTTTTAATTTAGAGGTCAACAACCAGAAGGTCATAAAAAAAAATTGAAGTCGCAGATGAGGAAATTGGATAATTTGCTGAGCAGTAAAGCTTGGCTACTGACGGCTCTGGTTTACTGAGGGTAAAGTATAGTTAGCTTGAGGGATTCTACCTATCACACTGTCTGTATGTACTTTGTGTTGAACCAATGACTTTCCTAAATCTGATTTTAATTAAACACTGTAAGGAAGTGTGAGGTGAAGTCTGAATTTCAATGAAGTCTGAATATTTTATTAAATTGCTGTATTTTGACTGGTCGATCACTTTTACAAGTACTGTACAGTTTTCATGAGATTTTGTCAGGAAATATTTTAAAAGAAGACTGAGGTCAAGATGGAATTTTGCAAAGTAAATGAAATTCCTACATTTTGATTGGTTTGATCATTTTGGTACAACAACCTCAAAGTATTAAGTTGGTAAGTTAAGATGGTTAGGCTTTCAGGGCTTCCATTTGCAGCCAGTAACTGTTAACAAAATATCCTCCTGCTACAGATAGTTCACTTGCTACTTTCATGAATAAAAATAGAAAAAATTAACCACATATTTTGTGTTAGGTACAGGCATCTTTTTGAAACCCCTGGGTAAAAATTTAATGTGGAAAAGCTGAACAAGGACAGAAGCTGTTTAGTCGAGATCAGGGGTCAAAGGACAGACTGAATTTCTAGGTTGTCAAGGGAGTCTCAAGTATCTTACCAGGTCAACAAATCTGATTGGTTAGTTAAAGGAATCTACACAAGTAACCTTATGCCAGATTGATAAGAAACTGATTTTCATTTAGAAACAGCATGCTTTCAATAATGTTTCAACTATTTGTTTTGATTTTTTTTGAGGTACTAGAAGGATTTTCAGATTTGTTTATGAATTTTTGTGATATTTTGAAATGTCAACTGCAGCTTGTGCATGTACATGGTTCAAGATTTAATGCTATAGTGGTTATAAAGTTTAATATGTAATATGTATAATATGTTGTTTTTTTTTTTTTTAAATTGCAACTATTTATAGAGATGCACATCCTCTCCTTCCTTTTAGGGGTCCATCTTATACACAAAAGTAATGGCTGAATAGCTTTTAACTGGACAACCAGATTAATGGTGGCTGATAGTTTGAGACTTTATGAATTTATATATATTTTTAAACATTTTTAAGGGAAATATTTAAAGTGAAAGACTTCAGCGTTTAAAAGGTGTCAATACACTAAATACTGGTAATTAGAATTTGAAAAAGTCTGAAAACTTCAACATTAGAAAAGAAAATGTTCAAGAGATTCCATGTTAGGCTCTGTGTAATAGGGTTATATAGATAATGAAGAAATATGCAGGTCGTGTTGACGTTTTCACTTGAGATTTTGCCACCTCACCAGAAATCTTTTACTGCTGCGGATGAGGGGCCCGGCTTACCTACAGCCCACATATATATATATTAACGATGTACTCTTTCTGGAGTTTAATTGAATAATTAGCTCAGCTTGGCCTGCCCTGAAGGAGAACCCCTGTGTGCGTCTCTCCATGTTGGCCCCTACTTGGGTGGCCTGGGTACCAGTCTACAACAATAGACTCACTACTCTAGTTTATTTCTTCCTTGATGCCAAGTGATGGTCTGGCCTTTCCCAATCATGTAAACCCAGCAACTGCTTCCCAGACGTGCGGCTGAAGTGCTGGCATGAAAATCAACTTTCTTTTTCTTTAACTGTATCTGAACTCTGTCAGAAATTGTAGTTACTCTATGTGGAATACATTTTCTCTGAAACAAAATATTTTGTTGAATTAAATTTTTGTCATAAGTTCAGCTTTGCTAAACATTAAGATACCAGGGTTGAGGAGGTTGATAAAATGTGGCTTTAGAATAAAAAAGCTAAACACTAATTATGATCTGCTCAAGTAGGTAGCTGATATGTGGTATATTGAGCCTCAAAAACTTTGCTTGTTTTTAGGTCACCTGAGCTTTAGCTCAAATGACCTATTGCTATCTGTCTTCGTCCCTTCGTCCGTCGTCGTCCGTCGTCGTCCGTCGTCCATTAACATTTTACATTTCAAACTTAAAGTCAAGTTCTTTCTGCCGGGCCGATTAAACTGAAAGTTGGTAGGAATGATCGACTCATGGTCCTGACAAAGTGTTGTTATTTTTCGGGTCGATCAGAAATCCAATATGGCCACCACAGCCGCCATTTTGAAAAACTATTTCAAACTTAAAGTAAAGTTCTACTTGGCCGATTGAACTGAAACTTTGTAGGAATGATCGAATCATGGTCCTGACAAAGTGTTGTTATTTTTCGGGTCAATCAGAAATACAATTTGGCTGCCATTATACTTAACTATTTTTTACTCAAATTGGTACATATTTCAACAACAAAAATAAATACTGTAGGACTCAGGTGACCGTTAAGTCCCATGGGCCTCTTGTTTAATTTTATATTTTTTTCTTTTTTAACAATTATGAAACAAGTTAAGTTCCACTTAGATTAATCATTCATGTTGGTCTAAGTGGTAGCATATAGGGGTTGTTAATGTGGATGGACAACTGGAATACCCGGAGAAAACCATTGTTAAGAGCAGGTTACAACACCTTTTCACGTCCGATCAGGGAATCAACCTGCACTATTCTCTGCACCACCTGACCACACATGTATAATTTAGAACAACGTGATTTATTAATGGTAGAAATAGGCCGTCAAAAAGGATGTATGTGTATTTTAATATAGAAGATATTTGATAAGGTAATAAAACATAATTCAATACAAGAAACATTAGAATTTTAATTAATTTTAAATTCATTTTGACACAGTAGACCGACAGATATTGCTATTTTCACTGCTAGTAGTTGAAATTGATAAAAAACAGCTCTAGGATATATTTACTTGGCAGATTTATTACAGGGGCAAATATTGTACAAGGTAGCTGCAGTTTATGTTTCAAATTGATAAAGAATTGATGTACGGTAATGCATTACGGTGGTTGAAACCAGGATGCAATTTTGTAAAGTATTAAGGCACTCATATTTCTGTGCGAAATTGATGGAACACAGAAAGAGACAGTAATATAACTTATAGGTTATGGAAAATAGTTCTAAACAGAAAGAGGAATTCATTTTTATGAAGTAAATTGTCGAGAAAATTTGAACAAATTAAAATAATCATAGAAATTCCCATTAAAAATTATGTCGGTCATGAAAATCAAAATTTGAAACTTAAATGTCAGTATAAAACCCAAAGTGAATTGTGTGCCAAGCATATGCAGTTATTGTTTCAATCGCCTCGCAAGATTTGAAACATTCTCATCATTCTCATATCATTCCCAAACAAATGTATTTTTTAATCAATTACAGTATTAAATGAAAGAGAAGCATGAGAAAATGTCTCTATTATTTGTTTCTTAAAAGCGAATATTTATTCTGTGTGTAGTATAATCAGTAAGGATACAAATTACAGAGAAGTTTTTCATGTTTTCAATCCTAGTTTACAAGCCTGAGGATGACAGAGTCAATCTTGGTTCTGAAAATGTTTTAGTGACATGGCAGCACTCACAAGTAAACAAGGATGATTTGAAACTAGGTGGTTGCAGTCCCAAGTTTATATATTGCAAGGTGGCAGATAAGATTTGTGTGCTCTGCATCATAACTTGCATTGGAAACGGCTTGCTTGTCATTCTGCTGGCTCTCTGATCAATCAAAACAGCATGTTTGACCTATTTCTGAGCTGCTGTGACGTCAATGTCATGTTCGTAGTTAAAACTGTATATGTATGGCCTATCATACTGAGATCCTGTTTGATAAAGAGCTGGAACTTTTGTCAAATTTTGACGGAATTTAGAACAGAAATAAACAAAATGTCAGCTCTTGTGGCTGTATGAAGTCAAAAACTTGGATAATTAACCGTGGGGTTATAAGATGTTTAAATGGATACTTGTCAGGCCCTATATTGCAGTCTTATAATCATCAGAAACTTAATGTATACAGGACATTGAGACAAAACCAGTCTTCCCAGTCCACTTGGGATGCTTGAAAATTTCAGAGACTTTGAAAGATATAGCATTCTTACATGGTATTTCCATACTGCTTCAGTTTCACCCATTCACTGGTGATGACCGAGGTTTAAATAAATTGAATTTTCTAGTATTTTTCTGAGGGTGAAATATTTGAAAGTATGGGCCGAACATTTCCTGTTTTACTGTTGGCAAATATTATAAGTTGTGTTTGGTGTTAAAGAGGTTGGTACATATGTTCGTCTTCAAAGTTAGGTGAAAAGGAACAACTTGGCAGGCAGTCAGACTAAACTTCCATCTGGGATATTGGCAGTTGTTGATGATAGGAAACATTTGAGATATTTGACTTGTTGTGATATGGAAGTCCAATGGGTTACCATGCCAGTGGTACAGGTGGGGCTGTAAGCTGGTTAATACTATATGTCAAGGCCTAGAACGATGTATGTCCACATTGTAATATTGTCATGTAAAGGCTGAACAATATTTTTACAGAATGTATTTATTGTGTAAAGACCAAAGGATAGTTTTCTACAATATTATTGCTATGTAAATGTCAGAGGATACCTGTCCACAGTATAATATCTTTGTAAAGATCCAAGGATACTTTACCACGGTAAAATTGCTATGTAAAGACCAGAGGATACCTTTTCACAATGTAATGACTATGTAAAAGCCAGAGGATGCCTGTCTTAAGTCTGCCAACTTCAATTTTAAAAAGAAGAAGGTCATAAAAGGATATTTAGAAAGGTGTTAATAAGGATGATATTTTAAAGGTGTTTAATTAGGCAATTTATGGTAAAGAGGGTCTACTGAGTCATTTACATGGATATTATTTTTATAGGTGTTTCGTTAGATGATTTATGGTAAAGAGAGTTTACTAGGATATTTATGGTTAAAGCAGTGTATATGTTCAGAAGCAGTTTTTGATAGCTTTGATAAAGACAAATGAAAGTGGTGGTCTGGTTTTTGCCGCCTGTACTCTGGACCAGGATATGCATGTGCATAACATTGCCTGCGTCATAACGCATGCACACATCGGTACAAAGATCAGGTATTTATTAATTTTTAATAAAAAACAGAGGAAGTTATCATTAACTGTTCATAATGCTTCCACATATTGTCCCGTCTTTTAACAAACTCCAGAGGAAACAGATATAAAAGGTTAGGTGCAGTGAGGTATCAGGTAAATAGGCTGTCTTAATCAGCTCCAAAACTTACAATCCCTGAGACTTTGGTTGTTAAATGCAAATAACTGCTCCATTTAGTTACTTTTCAAAAACCCTGACTCTTTGGCGTTTTTGCATAATGAAGATGCACAAAACCTGTTTTTTTACTGAATTGTTTTGAAATGGATGCCAATTTGCATTTAGAATAGCAGCACAATATCTATCTATACAAACTAGTGTGAGGCTGTTAAGTTTCATTGGATGTCAAGTTTATGCTCAAGACTTCCATTTTGTTGGAAATACTACAAATTTGAAAATTACTTTAACTGATAATGTCGTGATTTTGTGTGGAAGCGCAAACCTTCTGGAATGTTCTCAATACAATTTTAATAGAAATTTGAGACAACAAACTCGGCATGTTATGCAATAGCCTGTTACATTGTATATGCACGACTAAAAGAATGACAAAATGAATTCAATCATTTACTTCAACCTCCACGATTTTACAGGTTTTAAGGGTATGGGTTTTTGCTGTGCAGAGTTTTGGGCAGCTAGCATGATGCATTACTTATTTAGTTTGTGTCGGATGCCAAGAAATAATTAAATCAACGACATATTTTTGGAAGGTTTTTGAACATACACGATTTGAAGTGCTCTCCTAAGAACAAGTGTAAATCACAGTTATAGAGGAAATGGGTAAGGCATCCATTGCCAGTATGCAGAATGTCGTGTAATTACTCAATGTTCTGTGGAATCCCATTTTGGGAAACAGAAGTCAATATTTCAAATTTATTATTTAGAAACGTTTCTCAATTGAAAATCCTTTGATTTTATTTGGGAATCGGTGTCATAGTTTTAATTAATAGTCATGTGATAGTCTTATTTCAATTAAAGTTTGATAGTGTGGTTATAAATACAAATAGAAAGCTGATCAAGTCTGCCAAAAATCACTGTTCTTATGATTGATACATATTTCCACGAAAAATTGTTATTTGGTCAATTGTATTGAAGTGTTCTTTTATTAGTGTTTAGATAATATTCTTTAATTATATGGTCATATTCTGTTCTGTGATCAAATTAGGTCATTAGTCACTCAAAGGTCACTTACGGTCTTTAGAAAGTAACTGACCGGTGGTCACTTCCATGTCTTTACAGGATAACAGTTTGGTAATTCCATGGTCCCAGGACGTTACCTATCCAAGGGAATGTCTGTAATGGTCAATAAGAGCTCCATCTGTCTCAGCATTGTCGGGTCAGCCACTATAAAGTATTCAGATATCTGAAATATCCCAAGGTCACTTTTGTTCAAGGTGATTATAAAGGTCATTTGTATTAGGACACTGAACGGTCACAGCAATGGCAACTAACTTTGATTAGATGAGGTCACTCTTTACTATATGGACAAATTGAGTGAAGTTGAAAGTCATTGTTTACTATATGGACACTCCAGGGTATATGGACTCTAGGTCACTCTAGGGTATATGGACTCTAGGTCACTCTAGGGTATATGGACTCTAGGTCACTCTAGGGCATATTGACTCTAGGTCACTCTAGGGTATATGGACTCTAGGTCACTCTAGGGTATATGGACTATTGGAGGCCAATATGTTATATGGACAGGTCACTGCTGTATATATGGATGCTTGAATGTCACTGTGCTATATATAGACACTTACAAAAGTCATTTCATATATAGTCACCATGTATATGATGGTCATTATTTGGGCTGGCTTTTGGCCATTCAGATGGTCAGTCTATGGTTCTTATCATGAAACGGAAGTGCTACCAATAAATGCACCAGAAAACTAGAGAGTGGCAGGTATGTTGAAACAATCGTAGCTGAGGGTTGTCAGTATTTGGTTGAGAGATGGTGATGGATGTGTGCTGCCCCACACTACAGAGAGTGGTTAGACAGTAATAATCTCCACAGTGATGAATGAGGAGGGGGATAACATCGTAAGCGGTTTGGGGGTAGCTCATATTCTGGGAGGTCACAAGAGGTCCATCTTGATAGGGGTCTGCCATAGTGATAGGGCAGTTTGGACCACTAAGTGATCTCTCAGACCACTGGAATGGTAGGCTTATAGCTTGTAGTTCAATGAAGGAGATATGAGTGACCACATCACAGAGAAATTTGACCACTTTGTGGTAATTATAAGATACTTGTGGTAAGGGAGGTATTCAAACGACCTTTCTTTATACACTTGGGCTACGGGACCAGGTTTTATAGGAAAACGTTCCTTATGGTAAAGTTTTAATAACACAACCTGGTACTGTGGTTTTGTGCACTGTGGTATTTTGTGACCACAGGTGGTAACATGATTTACATACGGACTCAGAAGCAGTTTCCTTTCTTCCACATTCCCCTAGTCTCTCCTTTATCATTATAGCACTCCATCAGATAATACTTTCCACTTCCACTACCTTTCAGCTGATATTGCAGGCAATACTTGTGGTCACATCAGTCAGCTGGACCATATTCTACAACAATGTGTATACATTTCAGTGGTAGAAATCCTGGTCCTTTCATGAAAATTATGCAAATTGTGGCAACAGTTTGTTGCTGTGGAGTGTTGTTCTATGCTGTATAAGTTGGAGGTCTTGTACACATTTGCTTTATTTACTCCCGAGTCAGTTAAGAACATTACTGTCCTTGTTATCTTTATCAGCTTTGGTCATCTCGTTAATGTCAGCTCTGGTGTGGTGCAAGGTTTCGGACAGCTGCACGGCTAACCTTTTGTAAGTGGTATATCCCAGGAGGTCATTCCCTTTCTTTGCCTGTTTGTATGGCTGAGGCCTAGACAAACTGTCATCACAGACCACATGGTCAATGGTCCTGGGACTGTTGACCTGAGCAGGTCATTAGCACTGCTGTGTACAAATTGCTAGTCTGTGTAAATATCTGATATGGTGGTGAAAATGCTTTTTCTCATCTTAAACTAAAATGGTTTATGAAAATACCCATGTCTGTAAAATAGAAAAGATTTATTTTACTTTTGAACAGAAAAAAACCCAGGGCATGCGAACGATGTCCGCTCGATATCTCGAGTAATTATTAACGGATTAACTTCAAACTTCACAACAAGGTTATTTACCATGAAACCTCGGGCAAGTTCGATAACCACCATTATCCGACCATAATTTGTGGAGTTATGCCCCTTTATGGACTTGCCGAAACAGTGTGTGTCCTTTCGATATCTCGAGTAATTATTAAAGGATTAACTTCAAACTTCACAACAATATTAATTACCATGAAAGCTTGGACAAGTTCGATAACCGCCATGATCCGACCATAATTTGTGGAGTTATGCCCCTTTATGGACTTGCCGAAACAGTGTCCGCTCGATATCTCGAGTAATTATTAACGGATTAACTTCAAACTTCACAACAAGGNGACCGTAATTATTGGAGTTATTCCCCTTGGTTTCATTAATGCGATGCATGCGTTCCATGATGTTGTATTGCACTCATTGATCTACCAGTTATGTTGAATGATTTCTCTTTTAATATCAATTACTCACAAATACTTCATATATTTCAATCATACAAACAACTGCTCATTCAATGTGTGACGGGCGTATTATATACCGCTCGCGGTAACCTTGTTATCCCCTGTTACACCCCAGCCAGTAATTTGTTCCTTATATTTTCAAGTTTGGGATTATAGATGGTTTCCTTGGGCCCTGATTTGATGATCCATTAATATTTATTAGTGAAGGTCTGTTGCAGGACATGGAAAAAGTCTCTGCTTAGAACGTATTTGTAGGTGGACAAAAGCTGATAATATTTTCAACAGTCCTTTATGAAATTTTCACCCATTATCATCACTTAATAAACATTATAAAATATTATCCATTTTGACCATTTGGTGTCCGAGTAGGGACATCACCATGAGTACAAAGCCTTTGGCTTTCAGTATTGTATGTCGATGGCTTTGGGACGGGCTGGCTTTCAGTATTGTATGTCGATGGCTTTGGGATGGGCTAGCCAGTGGTTAAGGCATCTGATCATCTATGATCACTAGTCCTCCACCACAGGGTCACGTGATCAAGACCTATGTGGGGCAGTCACCAGGTACTGGCCACAGGTGGGTGTTTTTTTCCCCGGGAACTCTGGCTTTCCTCCACCACCAAACCCTGGGTCGTCCTTAAGTGACCATAGCTGTTAATAGGACTTAAAGCACAAAATGAACCAGTGATGGTTGTAGGCAGATGCAAATAGGTACAGTTGCTGCATTTCGTTTAGAAAGCAATGTTTTAATTTGATGTAAATAAACCCATTTTTGCTTGAAAATCAATATTTTCTGCTGTTTACTTTAATCTCTCAATCTTTTCCAACAATTGTAGTGAGCAGAATTTGGGGCTCTTAATTGTTTCAATGCCTTTTGAAAATTGATCCGACCATAAATAATTTGTCGAAAAACCCTGTGAGAAATGCTATTGATCTCCGTGTTCTGTTGCTGCACAGAAACATCTATATTTTTTGAGAGGGGATATGTTGTTATGAACTTGATAACTGATGTGTTCTGTGATGGCGGTGAGAGACTAAATACTTCTTGGCGTGTTTGTTTATATAATCAGGTACACCTCGATCTTAACTTAAATCTTCAATGTCAGCGTGGTAAATAAAAATAATCATGGGACTATACTCCTGTGTGTGTGTAGGCTCATATGGCAAATCAATGTAGATTATTTTCAAAAAAATATAAATGAAAACTGTTTGTTTTTGGAACGAAACAATGATTTAGACAAGGACAAAAATAGTTGAGAATGCCTGGAAATGTTGGCAGTAGGGGTGTAGAAAAATATCATTCAGACTCATATCCACAGTCATCTGTAAATCTTCGATTTGATGAAAATATATAAAATTGGAAAAGGAATGTTAAATAATACACAGAAAAAAATATTTTTTAAGTTTCCATTTTGCCATTGGTAAAATTGTAACAGAGTTAGAATTTATTGTCAAATTTGAAATATTTTGGAAGTAAATAATTCAACACAATCTGCAGCTTGTCCTTTATTCTCACTGTTGCTCTCTATAATTCATATTGTTCAGTACGTGTTGTTGGGTGTGTAAGACAGTGAAGTAGGGATGAGTTGTGACATTTAATCCTCGTCATTAAGGCAAATTAACGGTAAAAACATCTCATGATTTTGACCTTGACATTTGAAGGTCAAACCTAACGAGGGGTGTTCACTTTAATTTCCCCAAGTCGAATTTTGTGTCATTTGCCAAATTTGATTAATGAAAATATCAAGGGTCGTTGTTGTAAAACATTGAATGAAGTTAGAAGTGTGTGTAGGAGGCTTTAGTTGGTTTTGTTCTTGGTCCAAAAATCTTTCAGTCTGATAGGTCACGGTTTTGAGTCACCTACCATTCAACAGAGATTATGCTAGGCCTACATGATTGAGACTGGTTCTGGAGCACCCGTGATCTGTTGGAACATCAGTTGTGATTGGGAAGATAACCTGATGCCATTAGTCTTTAAGTACATGCATAACATGGTGTAAGTCTAAATCCTTTATCAAATGGAGGGATGTATTATCTGGTTTCTGGTGTTATCATTATCTTGGAATTAGTTCGAATCCCTGGGGAGTCTCCCACCGAGGAAGGATGGGAAGATTTAGGGTCTTTGTTTAAACAAAGTACTTGGTGCATGTTTATCAGTATAATCTACTGTACCTAGTTATATCAAAAGTGTATAATTTCTAAATATATGAAAAGTGTGGGTGTAAAACAACCAAGGGGAGATAATGTTGCAGGGGAAATAACCCTGTTATTGATTACAAAGAATCATAATTCTAAAGGATGCTGTATGGTTTGGACCTGTTTTGGCCCCCAAATGCATCAAAATTCAAAACCTTTAAATGAACTTTGAAATGACTGTTTCTTTAATTTCGAATACTTCCTAAATACTGTTATGAAAATATTATTAATATTTCTAATTATTGTTGCCATGGTAACAAGTTCAAATTTGCATAAATTAGAAAAATTTGAATATTCAGTGAATATTTGGATATTTTGCATAGTTTTTCTCCTAGAAACTATAGAGTGCTTGCTTGAACAAACTTAATATCAAATGATAATGTCTAGGCACCTGTAATACATCTTTAGGAGAAATATAAAGTTTGTTCAAGAGTGCGCTCTATAACCTGTCAAAATTGACTGAATAATCAAATTTCAATAATTTATGCAAATATGACCTGGTTACCATGGCAGCCAAAATTGAAAATACAAATAAAGATTTACATAATAGTACTGGGGAAGTATTCAAAATTAAAGAAACATTCGTTTGAAAGTTCTATTGCAGATTTTTAATTTTGATGGATTTGGGGGCCAAAAAAGGCCCAAACCATACATAGCCCTTTAGAAGTATTTTAATTTGGAATTTTGTAAATAAATAATGTCTTTTATTACACAGACCTGTCTGTCAAAATGTAAAAATTAAGAAATAAATTATGTTACCAATAGCTTCAATTTAACTTCTCTATCAAATTGAAAAAAATAATCTTTTATGTTAAAAATCAAAAACTGTTCACATCTCTGAAAGTTTCTTTTCAATAAAGTAGTAACAGATGGCTGGGTTGTAAGAGAAATTGTATAAAAACATCAACAGCGTTGTGAAAGCATGGAAAAGTGAAAGAAACCAAGACAGCGCTGTGATGGGAGCAATCCACAATCCCTGATAAGGCTGTTTACTAAAAATCACTTTCCAACGTTTTGAATTTATTCAGTTTCAAGTTTCCCGTTTTCTTGTTAGTCGTATGAGACTTGAAGGTTGGCAGGGTTCTATACTTTCCTTGTTTATCAGCGCAGACATGATGGCTGCCAAGCTTCCTACCCCACCATTCACTCTCCCCAGACGTACACTAGGAAAAGTTTAATCACACACTGGCAGCGTGTCCCAGTGAAAAAATGTTCAAAGGCTCCACTTTTCTAGCTTTCTCAACGTAGGTATGGTTGACAAGGAGGGAACAATTTCATTTCCTCAGCTGTCTATAATAAATAGAAAGGTATAGGCCGTAATCCAACTTGTTTTCGTCCAAGAAAGTATTGTAAGTTGTCTGGGTGTTAAAGATATGCAATGAAAACACAGTATTTAGGGATTTTGTAACTTGGACCAAATCATTGAAGGAAAATTCCACTGCATTCAAGATGTACAATGAGATATCTGGTGTGATGTGATACGGTAACCAGATATTTTTTTACTTGTATGAAGCAAAAGCAAAACTCATTTTGAGGATAATCAAAATATCAATACAGATAATATTCTCAAAACCGCCACGCTACATGTGTTTACAAAAATGTACATGTACACAAGTTTTATAGTAATTTTTCAAACACCATTTATTATTGTATATTCAATAGTATTATCACATTACAGGCAGTGGATACTCTCAAACATGGCCGACCGATTCTTGCTGTGTGAGAACTCTCACTTATAAAGAATTTATTAAAAGCAGTTTCCATGCATGGAATCTATTCAGAGATTGTAGACTGTACCAAAACAACTGTAACATTGACAAACGGTCCGATCATTGAAAAGACTGAGTCATGTATATAGAAACCTGTAGTCTCTGACATAACCAGACTTATATATGTATAATTGGCTTCCATTAACGTAGTCAAGTGTTGGTAATTAGGAGGCAGCCTGCTGGGCTGGCTAAAGGTGGTAAGGAAATATCAGTCATCATTACACAACACACACTGCTGATAAGGCAAGCTCCCAGTATTGGTTTCTCCAAGTTAATCAGCGGGTTACACAACCTAATTGACTAATTGTCCTGACATCACATCTAGCAGGTGTCCAGACAAAGGCCATTTCATTTGGTACTGCTGGGCTGCAACATTTCCAGATTACCTCCCCTTGGTGAGATGCTAACTAGGTTTTCTGGGGATATATCAACCACGAGAGAATTATTTCTGATATTAAATTTCCTTGTATTTACCTCATTTTGTGTTATAGTCTTCCATCCCCCTCCCCTTACCCATTACTTAAAAGCAATTTTGTCCTCACAGACGTTTATTACAGAATATTCTGCTTATGGTATGTCATTTTCAGATAAAATGACTAAGTGTGCATTATCAGAATATTGTATTTCCTGGAAAAAATATCATAATGTCTGTTAAATATTTTATGAATCGCATACCTTGTGTTTGTTGGACACGTTATACATATTACCTGTATTTTTAGCTAGAAATGTTGTTCATGCTCCATTTCTCAAACTTACATAGCTAGTGATAAGATCATGAAACCCAGTATGTTAAAATAGTAACCGGTTTGTGGTGACAATGTAGCATAGCGTTATTGTTGACCATGTATGTCAGGAAGTTGGAGCTTTGTGCAATCTCGCATGCTAATATATGTGAATATCTTGAAGTTAAGTGACAGGGTCTGAACAAGAAACCTGACTCCAAACTTTCATTACAAATACTACAAGCTATACTTCACCTGAACTGCACCACTAGACATATAAAGCTCAAGAGTCTCCACTTATAAAAGATTCTCATAATTTAGAACTGTCCCAGTTGCCAAAATCAACGCTGAGGACAATGTTTTGGTAGCAGTGTTTTTATAAGATAATGCAATATTCACATTAAATTAGCGACTGAGTAATTGTTTTATTCTGAAACCCAAAATTTTCTGAAATTTTCTCTGAATGTATGTTTTCAAAACTAGTAAGATCCTTCGTCAGCAAAGTTTAGTCTCAATATACCTGGTTTGGAACGAGACGTCACACTGACCCTGGACCTCTGTAACACAGTAAACACAGTGAGAACAGCGACAACAACAAAAGAAAAAAGATCTTGGCATTTGGAGAATGGATTGAAAGCTGTTTATATCCCAGAACAATTGATTTGACAGGAATTTAAATGATTTTATAAAAAGGAAAAATAAATCTTGGGACAAAAAAGGAGGTTGATGGATTGGTGTTGGGAGTAAGATAGTCTGACATGGGTAAAAAAGGCTGTTACTGAATGACACTTGTCTATCAGAGAAATGGATAAGGCGATGAGACTTGACGTCAGTGTAACTGTCTTTACCTGTATGTTAAACAGATACAGGATGTCTCCTAGCTTAATCACACGTCAACTTTTAATGAAAATACAAACTGTATTCATAGCTTTGTGAAATGTGTCACTGAGGTTTGGCCAACTTTATCCTTCACAGGTTAAACACAATCACTGATAAATGTTTTTAAAAGTAAAACATAACTGCTGAATTAATTTTTCTCACAGAGATTGATAATAATCCTGGTAATAATTAGATATGGTCGGATTATGGCTTTGATCAAAATATTTGGCCAGGTTTTACAAAGTTTGGTTTACAGAGATCACTATACAGGGTTTGGACCATGCATGGAAAATTGAAAATTTACTATTATAAATAAAGGATTTTAATAAGAAACAAATTGGCAAAACAATGCCAGTTTTCAAAGTAGACAGGATCTGGTTTAGACAGGGTTGAAATACTATACTGTAAGATAGGAAGTTGTCTAGACCATTTTATATCAAAATCAAGTAAAGACAGAGAGATGGTCGGGTGGTGCAGTGGATAGCGGCACACTTGCCTTTTACCAAGGTGGCCGGGGTTCGATTTCGATTCCCTGATCAGACGTGAAAAGGTTGGGGTCACCTGCCCGATTCACACTAAGACCCCCCCCCCCCCCACACACACACACACACGCACTAACATCTGGGCCAACAAGAGTGATTAATATAAGTTGAAATAACTTGTTTCATATTTGTTGTAAAATAGTTAAAATTTATATTTAAAGACAGCGAGAATAGGGGCTGGTTTACACAGTATATACTAAAATTTATATAAATAAATAATTGTTTGAGATGCACAATGAAAATAGAGTATTTAATTGACTGCTGAATCAATAAATGGGTTTAAGTGTTAGCAGCTGGTCTTATACCTTATAGTTTATATTATATAAGTATAAAAAATATTACGGACTCTAGTCCCAGCTGTGATATTTTAGAGATGAGTAGATACATAGCCGTGCACCGTTCTAGTACAGAAAAGTCAAAAGATGTGGATGACATCAATTCAGAGGCCAGGGAGGATGAACAAATTTGAAAATAGACAAGTGGTGAGATCAGTGGAGTGTCATTCTGTGACAGAGAATGATGATAAGTGTAGGTTCAGTACAGGGGCGGAAGTTTACAAACACATGTTTCACATTTACATGTCAGAGTTATGTAGACTGGCACAACCTCTGAGCCACTGCTCACAAATTATTACAACAAGTCAACATCAGATTCCTCATAACGTAGCCCAAGTCTTAGTCGGCAATGTTGACTGTCGCTCACCTTTTTGTACTGGAATCTTGTCCATTTAGATTAGGCATTCCACTTCGTAGAACATTTTTATTTATTGCTCTCCCTGTTTTCCTGATTTCGGTGTTAATGTTATGACGAACCCAATCAAAGGCTGCTGTAGATTGCATTTTAATTGAATTTCTTAATTATCTAATAACATGTAGCTCATCCTTTGGCAAGTTGTGTGACTCCTGGACATCGCTCCCCGCTGGTAACTGTCAATGGGCCTGCCCCTTCCTTGTACTAAAGCTGGTCTGTTCCAATACCAGGGAGGATCAGATAAGACAGAGATACAAATAATTGTACATGAAAGAGTTCACCTAGGACTATGAGGATGATTTTACAGAGTTGTGGTTTTTGCCTACTGGAAAGATTTATTTTGTCTGGGTGTAAGCTGACTACGTGCAGGGAGATAATGGTTATTGGAGGGTAGGGGAGATAACTCTTTGAAGGCTGTGGTTTTATGATAAAGGCTGTGGTTTTGTCCTATATTAGTTTTGTGATAACAGGATTTCTTTTTTGCTCCCCCTTAAGTCCTCAACAGGCCCATGCTTTTTCAGTAAATTTTATTTTTCTGTTTTGCAATGTAAAGTCTCTATGTAGATTTATTTGTACTGTTTAACTTGATTAGATATTTTCACTAGGTTAGACTATACAGATCCAAGATTTCTAGAAAGCGGAGGCTCAAATTCAACTTCGTTTGCAATTCCATGCCATCCAACCATTTAAGTCTTTCTGGGTTGGGGACACCTCCCAAATATACCTCTTACTGAACAAAGGATGGGATGAGGAGTCAGGGGTAGTAGGACCCTCCCTGTCTTTGTTTGGATCTGCCAGTGTTAACAAATAGGGGCTGGTTGCCAGTTTTGTGAATTGGACATAAACTGAATTTGAAACATTTGAGAGAAATTATGAAAATTAATGACTTTCAATTAAGGATATTTTAAGATATTTTCACAGATTATACAACACTATCCTCCACTGTCAATGTTTCATTAATCTGTACACAAATAGGTTGCCATGTACCAGTCAGCCATTCTATGTTGAGCTGGTTAATGAGCGGCTGCACTCTAGTCCATCATTCATAAACGAGTTCTAATTTTGAGTTGCTCCTTTATACTGCCAGTGCCATCTCTCCAGTTAAATACATGTAGTTAAATACATGCCTTTGAAATGGCGCTGAATGCCATATTATCTGTATCTCTGTTAATCTGTGCCTTTGAAACAGCCCCAGATACAATCATCCATGATTGCGTTGTTTGTGGTAATTGGTAGTCTGTACACTACCAAGTTGTTGTGCAGGGTGCATCGAGTTATTGTATGGTTTTTACCCCTGTACTGTTTAAATGAAATCATCCGTCTATTGATTCCACTCCTTCTATTTTAGTATTCAGGGATGAACCAATAAGTTATCTCATTTGTTGGATCTCCGTGAGATAAATCTTGCCGAGCTTCCGTGAGATAAATCTTGCCGAGCTAAAATTTGTATTATAATATGGATTTTTTTTTTCATTTAAAATTATATGTTATAGGCTTGTGTGTTTATCAAAGAAAACCTGCCAATTGTGCTAGAAATCATGTATGCATTTTGGCACAAGAGAAGCATTATGTCTATTTATAGGACAAGATTAATCTCCTGAATTTTGTGTGATGGAATCTTCTATCCTATATACACAAGCCGGCAATGCCCCGAGAAATGTATCCAATACATTAAATAGAAAAAGAAATATAAAATATGTGCCTGTTGAATTACTGATAATGCAGAGGTTTTATTTACGTTTTGTTTGATGTTTTGCTAAGGGGTCAGTGTCTACATTCCAAATGGAATGTTGAGGGATCAGGCAGATTTCCTGGTGTGACATACGCCTGACTGGCTTCTGTGAATGACGTGGCTACGATTTCAGGGAGAAAAGTTCAGCCGGGGTTAATAGTTTGTCTTGCACATTTTTTTATGGGAAGCCAGTGTTACGCTATGCACAGGCTGTGTGATAGTGTTAAGTTCACCTTTACCAGACTTACCTGGCCTGTCCACCATGATTGATTGATTGACCATGTTGAACTGTTCATCCCAAAAGGTACTGCTGTTAACATACCTCACACGGCAGGTAGACGGCACACCTGAGTTGGCTGGCTCGTTAATCGTTAATTCCTCTTAGGTTGAAGAGCTATATGTCAATAGATTAAGGTGGAGATGAGTTTTCTGTAATCTCTTAGAGATGTGGTACTGGCTGCTAATCTCTTAATTGTACATTGGTAAGGTTACCTTTTACCTACCTGTAGTTACTGATTCAGGTTGTTAACTAGATCTGATTAGCACTGGTCTATTAGAGAGTTTACCTGATTGTAAATTAATGAGTCTGGAGTCACTTCACTTGTTAATGGAAGATAAGTGCTTTAATCTCACGCTATATGTACAGAGATTTAAGTGGATTGTCTGTTTCTTGGAAGTGTACAACCGGTGATATTTTGACAATTTTTCACTCAAATCTTGTCTTGATGAAAATTCCAAATTGTTTGGTACAGATCTGTATTCAGAGACCACCTTTAGGAGGTCTATAAAGTGTTCTCTCTTGATCTACTTATGGAGGTTCAGTTAATATATAAACGGAACTGTGAAGGGAATTGTAAAGGTGGTCTCTTAACACAGGTGGTCTCTATAGATGTCTCTTGTGCAGGTTTCGTTGCACGTTTAAATGTTTTCTTTGGCTCATTAGGTACAAGTATAGATACTGGCATTCCATTTACATGGGATATAATTGTAGGTAAAGGTTCCCACCCACAGGGAAGCTGTGCCCATATTTACCTGTCCTTATCAGATTAGGGCTACTTGGTGGGGACCCTTCCCATTGTTGGTCTACTTGTGAGGCTATTTAAAACCGATTTACCTCTATATGTAGCTTGTTGTATATTAGGTGGGACTACTTTGTGGTGGGTATTTATAAATGGGACTATCAAGGCCATGGTCAAGCTTGCAGCAACAGGTCAGCTGAGGCAGATTCAGGCCAGCAGTCAGCATTTGTTAGGGGGATAAAGATAATCAAGATATAAAAATATAGCTGTGCATGTTAACAGATACTGCAGGAGTTTGTGAAACATATTTTAATTCCTGTCTCCAGATTTACCCTCAAAGTTTCAGCATTTCGAGAAGAGCCTCTGTGGTTGTTTCTAGGATTACGAATGCTGGATACACTATAGGGAAAAGTTTACTCATCCACCCCTGAAAGCACATTTCAACTCTTCCAATTTCAAGGTTGGAATAGTCCATTATAAAATTTCAGGGGTGAATGAGTTATTATAATAGAAATAGTCTGGTAAAGGTCTTTGAAGGTCAGGCAAATGAGCTGTATAGACCGTAACCAGAGGTAAAGGTCTACAAGGGTCAGACAAATGTGCTGGTTTGACCGTAACCAGAGGTAAAGGTTTACAAGGGTCAGACAAATGTGCTGGATTGACCATAACCAGACCTGAGTTATTCAGACAGGTCAATCTGACTGCTAGAACAGTGCTTATTTATTGCCAAAAAAATTAAAATATCATAGGGTAATAATCGGCTTGGTATAAGTCAACAAGGTTTTGCTCTTGTTGGATACTTGATTGATATAAATCATTGATCCAATGTCACTGGCTATAACAGTCCTCCAGCCATGGAAGTGACCAGTCCAAGTGTATACACACATATTTATCCTCAGGGATGTATCAAGCTGATCAAGTTTCATCAATGGCTCATTTACCCATTGGCTATGTCCTGTCACAAGGTTTGAATTATAGTGGACATTAGGATCTGATTGACCATCTGATCTGTCATTAATTTGACTGGTCAGTACTTTCTCAGTACAGAAGCTTGTGAGGCTGTGACATTCTTCTGTTAGGCATCATCTACCACCTGGACACTGGTCAGGGATGTGTGCAATCTTTCGTAATACAACTTGTAGGACCTTTCCTCCTTATTTTGCAAGTAACATCAAGAAAGGATCGATTGATTGTTTTGTTGCCCATTAATAATAGAGGCCCTTTCAGGATTTTACCACCTACCAGTATTGAATAAAGAGAATGTGCTTCTTGTTTTCAGAAATGTCTTACTTTGTAATGTTAAAAGTGTAAGGATAAAGGAGGGGAATGCTGTCACTGATTTTTTTTTTTTTTATTGAATTCAATTAATGGAATTATTGTTGTAGGCATTTGGAAAAAAATAAATGCAATTTTTTGGGCTTGCACACTTATTTTGCCAGCTTAAAAATGCCTCTGAAGGCAAAGTAATTACATTGTTGAGCATAGTTATACCACTGTTGAGCATAGTTATACCATTGTTGAGCATAGTTATACCACTGTTGAGCATAGTTATACCACTGTGGATCATAGTTATACTACTGTTGAGCATAGTTATACCATTGTTGAGCATAGTTATACCACTGTTAAGCATAGTTATACCACTGTTGAGCATAGTTATACCACTGTGGATCATAGTTATACTACTGTTGAGCATAGTTATACCACTGTGGATCATAGTTATACCACTGTTGAGCATAGTTATACCACTGTGGAGCATATTTATACCATTGTTGAGCATATATATAGTTATACCACTGTTGAGCATAGTTATACCACTATTGAGCATAGTTATACCACTGTTGAGCAATGTGTTTCTCTTCATTGTAATGATATAACGGATATTAACATGTCAGCTGAAATTTTCATTCATGATTAAAATTGTAATTTACGTCTTTTTAAATTTTATTAAAAATATTTATGAAAAATAGATATTGATTGAAATTCAGGTTTTCTGGCTTCTGTTGACAAATTATCCGTGGCATTTCAATAACTTTGCATATTCATAATTTGAATGCTTTTAAAATGATTTTCATCAACAGTGTTATAGATTGGGAGTGTTGATGGGTTAGAGGCACTAGTACTTTTCTTGTTTGTTGTAGGACGGCTCCAAATCAAGTTTTGGAAATTTTAAAATGTAATCAGAGGTTTCTAATTAGGTGCAATGACTTTGTGTTATAAATGTTTCCTGCACTTTTTAGTGGAGCATGACTCATGTTTGGTTCGTTCTGAAGTGTTGACAGCTAACAGACAGCATACACTAAGACATAACTCAACTCAGATATATATATAAATATAAATTTTATTTATTTTACAACAATTATGAAACAAAATATTTCAACTTATATTAATCACTCTTGTTGGCCCGGATGTTAGCAGATATTTCTTGTCAACCTATATATTCAACACTGCTGCAATATGGGTTACAAAACAAATAGTGCCTAACATTTTGTTTCCTCCCAAAGTCTACTGCCCTATTTAATCTACACAGACCCCTGTGCTGCCATGGTAACATAATATTTGATGGACAGGCTGATGTTATCACAGTAAACTCTGTTTGGACACCACAGGGTTCTCCCCAGAGGTGTTTAGGTAGGGCAAGGAAACATGATACTTTAATGTAAGTCTTTGTTTATTTGTCCTTGGTAGTAATGGGTGAGTGTAGATGGTCTGCAGCTCTAGTAAGTAGTCAGATATTTTGACATAGGTGTATATACATACCATTCACTGAATCACAAGGTTAAAGTACGACCCAGTTAAGGAAAGAGTACTGAAATCCATCTAAAAGCGCCTTCACTAACAGTGCAATCAAGTCAAGGGCAAGGTCACTGTGTACATCCCAATCAAGAGCAAGGTCAATGCTGATATCAGTAAAGGGTTAAGGTCCTTTTTTAACTCTATCAAGGGCAAGGTCACTGCTGACTGTTCAGTTAAAAATGAGGTCACTGTCAGACTGCCAGGGAAATGTCACTGTTGAACCCAGTCAAGGTCACAGTTGAACCCAGCAGTCAATAAAAAGGTCACAGTTGAACCCAGCAGTCAATGACAAGGTCACAGTTGAACCCAGCAGTCAATGACAAGGTCACTGTTGAACCAAGCAGTCAATGACAAGGTCACTGTTGAACCTAGCAGTCAATGACAAGGTCATTGTTGAACCAAGCAGTCAAGGCCGAGGTCACTATTGAACCCAGCAGTCAAGGACAAGGTCACTGTTGAACCCAGCAGTCAATGACAAGGTAACTGTTGAACCTAGCAGTCAATGACAAGGTCACTGTTGAACCTAGCACTCAATGACAAGGTCTCTGTTGAACCCAGCAGTCAATGACAAGGTCACAGTTGAACCCAGCAGTCAATGACAAGGTCACTGTTGAACCAAGCAGTCAATGACAAGGTCACTGTTGAACCCAGCAGTCAAGGACAAGGTCACTGTTGAACCAAGCAGTCAAGGCTGAGGTCACTGTTGAACCTAGCAGTCAATGACAAGGTCACTGTTGAACCTAGCAGTCAAGGACAAGGTCACTGTTGAACCTAGCAGTCAATGATAAGGTCACTGTTGATGCCATGGTAACATAATATTTGATCTGTTGAACCAAGCAGTCAAGGCTGAGGTCACTGTTGAACCTAGCAGTCAATGACAAGGTCACTGCTGAACCCAGCAGTCAATGACAAGGTCACTGTTGAACCCAGCAGTCAAGGACAAGGTCACTGTTGAACCAAGCAGTCAAGGCCGAGGTCACAGTTGAACCTAGCAGTCAATGACAAGGTCACTGTTGAACCTAGCAGTCAATGACAAGGTCACTGTTGAACCAAGCAGTCAAGGCCGAGGTCACTGTTGAACCTAGCAGTCAATGACAAGGTCACTGCTGAACCCTGTCAGAGCTGTTACATATACACTCATGCTTAGTTTTATTGTTACAAAACTTATTTGTGTGTAATTAATCATCAATTAAATTTGTTTCTCTTTGAAGTGGTGAGTCTTCCATGTTTAATTAAAACAGAAGATTAATTGAAGTAATTGAGAAAAAACCCAACTTTAACCTCTCACTGAAGGAATGGTGTATTTAACCAGAAGATTGAAGACTAGGAATATAAACTTATGCAGGTAGCACCCTGGGGGTGACAACAGTGGGAACACTACCAGAACTGCAATACACTTGCTCACAACAGCCTCTTCTCCTTTCATTGAAATTCAAACTTAAAATGTTCAGCTGTGATGAATCCAAATTTTCAAAACACAAAATCAATGGGGAAAATGCCTGTTGTCTGTGTATCACAGATGGAAGCCACAGTGATCTGTCCTACTGCTAATACACAACGAAATGGAGGAAAATTTCAATGTGCTCAATTTATGACCATATGTAGAACATATACAGGCTTTAGGGAGTCTTTTGGAATTGAAAATTCAGTAAGAAAAAGTTGTTCATCACTTCTTGGGATGTAGCTTGTGTATCTTGAATAAGCAATTGAAATGAATCGCAAAATACATTGTATTTTAATGGGAAAATATAACTATTTATTCTGATGATATAAAAACTGTGCATCCTTGATAAGGGAAAGCAGCTTAATTTTCTGCAACATCAAGATTCTTAGCAAAGATTATATAAAGATGTGTGAGACCTCTGCGTATTGTTTTAGAATTGTTTCCCCTTAAAACCTTTACAATGATTTTAAAATTGTGTATCTTTGATAAGGAAAAAGTATCATAATTATCTGCAACCTCAAGACAATATTGTATGATAACTGTTCATGTTGTTTTAGAATTATCTCCCCTTAAAACCCTTAGAATTATCTAACATTTAATATCAGAGTTATATCAGTGCTCGATTCCTGTCACTTTCACACCTGTCATCATTTGAATTATGATCAGTATTCTGTTTAACAGGTTTCTTTAGTGTGGAACTCATTTTAGAAAGGAGATACATTATTTCACAGTAAGGTAGCTTAGTATTCTTAAGTGAAAACATTTTTGGAACATTCCAGAATGAACCGTGAGCGTAATTGTAGGACAGAGGAAGTGGATCACATGTATATATATAACTAACAAGGCGGGATCAGTGCCTGCAGGAACTCATCTCTAAGGATGTAATTGGCATATGATTAAAAAGGGCCATCAGTTCTACGGTAGGCCGGCCTAGGGTGTGCTGTACAGTCTAGAGGAAGCTTGTAGCTAATTTGGTTAGAGTCTGAAAATACATTCGAAGACTTCCAAAGGACACCGTTTGTAGATTGTGTTTTGTCAATTATTCAGTCTCGGACACTCGGACAATTAGCCAGTGCTGTAAAATCATAAGCATTTAAAATGAGACAGCTATAGACATCATTAAAGCTAGTAGTTTCACTATATGATTACATATATGATGCTGATTTTACTTGGAATTTAATTGGTTTGATAAACATGGTATATTAAAAACATTCTGTGCTGTTATGAACATTTCACTGTTAACCTGCATGGTTAGAAAACTGTGACTGTTAGACAGGCATATGCCAGCATGGTTACTTAACTATTTACCTGGTTAGAAATGGTTATCACACTGTGACCTGTAATATACCGGTATACACTTGTAAGTATAACACTGACATGTCATAACTTTTAACCTGGTAAATAGCCTATTGTTATTGGAAATTACTGCATAAGTTTACCAGGTTAATAACAATGGCAGGCTATATAAATCAACATGGTAAATAACATCTGTGACAGGTTATTTAATAACATGCTTAGTAAATTAAACTGTTAAATAGGTTAATAACACATTGACAGGTTATTATACATAACCTGCTTACTTAATAACATACTGTGGCAGGTTATATAACTGTAACCTGGTTAAAAATGCTAAATGTACTTAACTATATCGTTATATAACACACAGAGTTATGTAAAATCAATTTCAGCAGGACTAGTGATATACTATATACCTTTGGTATAAACACTGCAAAACCCAGCTATAACCGATAGCAACAAAAACAAAGAGACGCTTCAGCATTGGGATTCTGTCCAGTATCTAGTGCATGTGTACTGGAGTGGTGAAGTCACATTGGTACTGTAAAAAAAATTGGAATGTTTCTATGAATATTAACAAAGGACTTGGGGTTTGTCTGGAGGGGTGGTGTACCTGACTATCACAGGTGAAAATGATCACAACACAGTGGAGAGGTAAGACATATCCTCTGGACATTCATACAAGGCTACAGTATATATGTTTGTGAACTCCCAGTATCACCTGGGGTTATAAATAGGTCATTGGCTGACCAAGAGGTGGGGAGTTTATACCTACTTTCTGTGGATTAATTAACATTACTGGAGGAGAGATTGGTAGTGTGTGTATACACTGTCTTCAAGTGTCTACAGTTATAAAACCAGGGCATGGAATTCATTATACAAGTTGTCTGCCCTGTCTGTTTTAACAGTTAGCTGTTACAGACTGTGAAGGCAGTATAATTTGTAACAGTTTAGTACCAGGGTACTTAGGCAGGAGAACTGGACAGGATCAGTACTACTATAGGAAGTGAACCACTGAGGCTGGAAGACTGGACGACCCACCAGTTGTGTCTGGTTTCCTTTAGTCTGTAGTAGAGAAATGAGCCAGTGAGCACAGGCCCCACTCTATATATATAGCCTGGAAGTGGAGCACACTAGCTGTACTCTTCACATGTGTTGTAGGGGAAATGTTTTAGTCAGGTCGTAGTCTTACTAGGACTAGGCATACTTAACATATACCAGCTCTTTACAATCCGTTCTGGAGTTGTTACATCATGAAGGAATCCACAACAGCAACACCAACAATAACAGTGAGCTGACACAGAGTCCTGAAGTGTACAACACTATTTAAAGGGAGCTAGACAGTTCACTGTCAGTCAACACAGTGATTTCTGTATATATACCTTTTATTTCATCATTATTACTTCCATCAAGGTGTGTTATCATTCCTGTGGCTTACCTGTGCATTCATCATCTTTATCTACATACTTTGCTACTCACCGGCACCTCTCCGTGACCTGGAGTGTCCAGAGGTTCTCCATATGTTGGAGGAACACAGTGATGCCGCTACGGACTGGTCTGCAGCATATCTCACGTGTGTGAATGGTCTCGAAGAGTAGGATACGTGCCGTCATCAATACGGAACACGTATGTGTGTGTGCGTGCATTTCATGTGTTGTGGATGACTTCACCACCGGATTATTATTTGTGCATGACGTTTGGATTATTACTTGACACCTCAATCCCTCTGTGACTTATGACCTAGATGAAGTGCCCTGACAGCAACAACACGTATCCAGTTCCAAAGATTATGTGCAGTATATGCATAGAGGAGTACGGCTATGGTGGTAGGTCTCGGTCCAATAAAATATCGATCTAAAATATTGTCTAAAATATATCTTCATGTAATCTAATATAGGTCATGTTTACTAGTCGTTGTCGAATCCAATATTGATTTTATATTCATAAATCCTATCAAATCTTTGTCCAATCAAATATGGTGTATTGTCAATATTTGTTTGTTATTGTCCAAGTAGATCTTTATTGTATTCCTTAGTCATTGTCCAATCAAACATTGATAAATTTATCAATTCATCCCATCAAATATACATTGATAGTATTAATCAAATCTTTGTCCGATCAAATATGATATTGCCAAATTAATCTGTCATCATCCAATCAAATACTGATTATTTATTGACCATATTTATCAGATCTGTGTCTATATAATCAAACAAATCAGATTGCATCAGATCTTTATCCAATCAAATATTGATAGTATTTATTACCCTTCATCCACTCATGTTATTGATTGTAACTATAGGATCAGCCTGGCATCAATTCTATACAGTACAAATAGTGTTTAAATACTACATATGGTGTCAGGATGACTGTATTATTTAAGTTCCGATGTTATCACTTGACAGTTTTTAACCCTTTCACCCCTATGTAACTTAAGTAGACACTACCATGCATATTGATGAGTCCATTATGGCCTACAGTGGTGAAAGGGTTAACTATTTAGTAATAGTAAAATGTCTTCATCTCCCAAAAATATATATTTCCAATGTGCCAGTTCAGCATTATTATTTCATATTATATAACAATATACTGTTCCATTGAGTGATCTATATAACATGTGGTTCACCTCACGAGCAGTCTGATGTAAAATTCATGTGTTAGGTACGAGTCATTGCTGAAAGGATCCAAATAAAAGATCAACAATGACATACGTGATCAGTGCAGTGTTAGAATGATTGTATATTTAATGTGGATTTATGCTACAGTAACATTTCCTGACAAAGGTATGCCAAAAATGCATGCACTGCATGCCTGTATTATAAAGCTGTATTAATCTCTGTCTGTGTAGACAACCTAGAGTTATTACTTGAATATAACAGTTCATGGTTTATTGTTGATTGAAGCTTTGTTTTACCATATAAAATGTTCAGCTGGTACTTTAGGAAGAACTGGAGGTGCATTTTTGTAAATAGGTCAGGCCTTCTCCATGGTGTGTGTACTGGGTACTGATATCTCTTGTCTGGTCCAGTTTAGGTTTCATCCCCCACAGGTACACCTAACTTTCTAATACACACCTTTCTCCAGCTGGTGCACCTCTAAGTAAGGGTGATTGGTTTAGAATGGTTTACCTGTATATTTAGTTCACCTGTCTGTATGAAAGTAATTCATTCAGGTTATACCTGTCTATTTATATTTAGGTCACATGTTCTGTGTAAAGGTATTATTTGTGTTTTGTTACATTTGTCTATTTAACTCACCTGTCTTAGGATTGTTACCTTTCATTCTGTGGAATGGAATCAATTTACCTGTGATATCATTGCAGGAAGGGTCATAATCTTTTGACTGTCACTATTACCAATTTTTAACAGCACCTTTACAAAGGACTTTTCAATGTTATTTGATCTAAGAATGAAAGTGTTAATTACTTCAATTTTTTTTTTAAATTAATAACAAAGTCACCCTGAATGACTTGGAGTATCATTTTGCGATTGGTCAAAATATTTTCATCCTTTATTATCAATTTCCATTTTCATACTGAATGAGTTTTCAATATTTATCCACTTAGAGTAAATATTTTGGTTTTTATATATATTTTTATAGCGCCTACTTATTGATCAACATAGGTTAAATATAAGCCACAGAGGTGTAATTGTTTCAACAACAGAGAGCAGATTTGAGATCAAATCCCTTGTCAATCACATTGGGTATTTAACCTGTTCAGCAATCACAGGTAAAATCATTTTGTACTTAAGATAAAAGACTTATTGACGCTTTTATCCCTGACTTATCGGATAAACCCAGCATTCTTTGAGCACTCAGGGTTCGTAAGGGTATCAAACTCTTGAAAAAACAGAAGGAACTTATCAGGGTGTCAATGGTATCGAGTGACGTCGGACCACAGGCGAAACAGTCCACCTGTGCTCCACCCTATTGTAGAAATTTGTGTAATTTGGCTCAGAAAAAAGTCTAAGTTATATACCTGGGCTTACCACTGTAGTTTGAGAAAGATGAATTGGCAGAGTGTGTATCGGGTGACTGAGTACATTACTTATACAATATAATGTATAATTAAAATGTTTACGACAATTTGACTGGACTGGAGGCCGGCGCTTGTTACTTCTAGGCCAGAAGTGGTTTTGTTTGCCTGTCACATTCTGAAATGTTCAGCCGAGTTAATAAATGTGGGGAAATGTCGGCTGAAAATGGATATTATAGTCAGGGGTGTATCTAATTATCTTCATGGTTGCACATAGGTATTTCGTTGATAAATATTTTTTGAATTGATATGAATGTCAAATGGAATAAAGTAGGTGTGAGATCTCCCACAGGTATACAAAGTAAGAAAGTCTAAAATTGACTGACACTAGCTGACTCCTTGCTCTAGTGCAGTTGTTGACCTGCTGTGAGGTACCCACAAGGGTTTATCGACAACAGATTAGGTGATAGTAACCAACTGTTGAGCTTGGCATGTCCTGTTATTAAATTATGATATCAGATTGGATAGTGTTTACAAACAGACTCTCATTATAGATACAAAATATTTTAAACAGGTCTCTCATTATATAAACATGATATATATAAACTTTATGTACCGTAGTAAGGTCACAAATTTTCTTGGGGGGGGGGGGGGTAATTTCATTCATATTGTGTTTTTAGAAAATAAATGAAACTCAAATTACTCGAATTATGAATCATGTTATGTTACTGTACAAATCAAAGGCTGACTTAATTAAGTATGATCTCAATTAATTAGGCTTCATACACCAGATTTGATTCCGAAGGAAAATTCCTGATTTGAAGCATACAAAAAATAGCTCCATCATCCCTTATAGAATTCAACTCCCTCCTCGTAGATACGGAATATATATCCATCATTATAGCCGCATCATTTATTTCCTCTGTCAAAAAGTATATAAAACTTCCTGATAATCCGGAATTGCACCATTCCTGTTGTAAAAAATCAAGATATTTGTGATCTTATCAAGAACATTAGATTTATATGAATTGACAAGATTGATATCAACAATACGAATAGAAATGTCGTTTAGAATTCCCTGTGACTGGAAAATCAATTGTGTATAAAGTATTTGTCTGGTGTTTGGAGGAACCAATCTGAAAAACTTGCAGATTATGGTGGAAATTTTGGAACTTGACTTAACTCACAGGATTCAGCAAATAAAAACTAACATTTTGTAGTAATATGTTTCGTACCTGGGTTGGGAGTGTTACAAAAACGAAGTGCTCACAGTCGATGTATCCTGCCCTGATCACGAGCCAGATGAGTGTCATTGAATTTTCTATATGTTATCTTTATTATACTACATTTATCACATAATGTTATCCAGTGAATATACCCATGTCATATTTTTTTGCTTATTAACCCATGTAATATGACCTATCAGCCCTGTGATTGGTTGTAAGTTTCAATTGTCTCAATTGTGACGTCACTCCTAGGACAAGTACATGACGTCATAGACTTAGCACTGGAATCAAAATGGCGGCTTTTTACATTTCAGGGTTGCATGAAAATTGTCGTTTTACACGAATGAATACCACAAATCTTGATTATGTGATAAAAAGGATCTTATACCCGTTTTCATTTCATATGAAATTTATACAACTCGTCACAAATTTTTCATTTTAGCTCGCCATGCCAGAGGCATGCTTAATTGAAAAATTCTTAGACACATTTCATATATCTCATACGAAATGGAAACTCATGTAGGATCCTATATATATAAATTCAATGAAGTTACATGAATGATATTACATTCCAGGGGTGAGAGACACTTAAACCTAATCAAGTTAAACGTGGGAGCAGCCACCTATGGCAAACACTAACCACTTGTTCTACTGTTTGTGTCTTCTCATGTCTGGAGGAGGAGGGTGCAGGAGGTAGTGATGAGCTGATGATCAATCATAATTGAAATTCTACAAATTTCATAATCGATTTATTACTGAACTTAAGCTTAAAATAAAAACTGCATAAAAGTTGCTTGAAATCAATTTATTATTTGTTCAAATCAAAACTGCCAAAAGTTGCTTGAAATCAATTTATTATTTGTTCAAATCAAAACTGCCAAAAGTTGCTTGAAATCAATTTATTATTTGTTCAAATCAAAACTGCCAAAAGTTGCTTGAAATCAATTTATTATTTGTTCAAATCAAAACTGCCAAAAGTTGCTTGAAATCAATTTATTATTTGTTCAAATCAAAACTGCCAAAAGTTGCTTGAAATCAATTTATTATTTGTTCAAATCAAAACTGCCAAAAGTTGCTTGAAATCAATTTATTATTTGTTCAAATCAAAACTGCCAAAAGTTGCTTGAAATCAATTTATTATTTGTTCAAATCAAAACTGCCAAAAGTTGCTTGAAATCAATTTATTATTTGTTCAAATCAAAACTGCCAAAAGTTGCTTGAAATCAATTTATTATTTGTTCAAATCAAAACTGCCAAAAGTTGCTTGAAATAAATTTATTATTATAATCAGAGAACAAAACATAATGTATGGTTAACAACTCTGTCTGTTAATGTAGAAGAGTGTTCTCCCTTTATTTGGGTATTCAGTCCTATACAATCATAAACCAATCATGCAGTCATGCAATTATCAATGGGTTTACTACTTCCAATTACAAACCTACCATCATCGATTATGATTTTAAACAGATTGCCCATCAGTAGCTGGAGGTTGTACAGGTGTTCTGCTTGTTATGAATCTGTATTTCCAGTTGCTTATTTATAATACATTACTGTTTCAACACATGCGAAAAAATATATCATACCAAACCAAGACCTTATTATGCTCGACTAGGATGAGACATGGGTTTACAGATAAGGTGTCTTGCTAGCTCATAGACACAACATTTCATCACATTTCGTCATTTAACAAGGATCTTACCTCTGGAATAGTGTTCAGTAGGCTGGGACAAAACCAACTCTACCTTACACTTTAGAAGCAAAAAACTGATCGGCCAATAAGGGGGTGTTGACAAAAATGAGAAGTTACGATATTTATAAAAATGGAAAGGAATACATATTTCATAAAGAGAAATTCTGTGCTGTAAGTAAGTATACACCATGGTCCACCACTGCAATAGATTCCTGATATACAACTAATTAGTCGATCGTACTGCTGTTTAATGTACACGGCACTTTTGTTGTAATGATATAAGCATTGATTTGTTCTGTGAGGAATTCTTTTTATTTTACAAATCAATGCATAAAGCTTTTCTGTTTTGGTGCAAACTCAACAGTGTAATTATGTAGTTTGAAAAAAATATGAAACTGCTTTTATTTCACCACATCTAAAGCGACAATCAATAACGTCCTGAATAATTTATTGACTTGATATAAACAATATCTTGACAATAATTTCAAGACCCTGCTTATAGAATGTCAGATGTGTGTTGCCTCTGATGCTGGGCGTTTAACCTATGTCTACCGGCACTGTATAGGGTTCAGACGCCGTCAAATGTTCTAGAACTTGTAGTATTTGGCTGGATAAGTTTCATTTCATTTAATAACAGTTGTTTTGAGCAACTGCAGTGTAATACAGTAGGGAGTAAAAGGGATGTTGGAAGGAACCTTAATTGATTTATATTTGTAGAAAGGTTAGGACTCAAATGCTGCAGGTTTACAAACATTAAAATGATATTGGTTTGAAAGAGACCTGTGTCAAGCAACGAACAGAGGTAGATGCCATAATGCAGATGAAATGTGTTTTTGGCATGTTATACGTCGCGTAACTAAATACAGTCCATTCACTGCAGGTGTTCAAGTAAGGCGTGATAAAAAAAGCCAACTCAGCAAAATATTCTAGACTGAATTTATGTCTTAACTGCTTCCTGTATTTCAAAAAAAATAAAGAATGATTCCACAGGATTGTGTCAACAAGCTATTCCTATAAACATGTGTAGATATGTGTACGGTCAGGAAATCCTAGTTTGTTGTGTATATGCACATGCATGTAACATGCATTTCATTCATAAGTGTTATGTACATGTAAACAATGCTGGTACAGCAGTTTGCCTGGTGCATTGTTATTGGTGCATTGTTATTGGTGCATTGTAAAGCATAATGGACTGGTCTATTAGTCTTGTTAAAATAATGATATAAGTTAAGGGGAAGGATTGGTCAAGGGCACTACTGAAGGTCGCAAACAAAGGTTGATGTCAAACTCGTTACTGAAAAAGGTCACTACCATATTTATCCACCAGTAAGCTCATGCCTGGTAATAGGCCACCCTCATCTTGAGTGTTTAATACAGATAACTGCTCATAATGTTTCATTGTGTTCTGATAAGCCCACCCCCTACTTGAGGTCAAAGTTGATGTGTTAGCCTGGTGGGTTTATTGCAGGATAAATACAATAGGTTTAGGCTTCAGGTTATAGCTGTGTTGTTTACCTGTAGTACATTCTTGTGTCATTGGTTGTGGTAGCGAAATACCTGAGTCTGATCATAAAAGTAAACAGTATCTGAGAAACGTATACTGTTACCTCACAGAGGTGATAAGACAACACCTGGGAACGACTAGAACAGGTGTGAGGGCATCTAACACAGTAACACAGGAATGCAAGGGTAGGCTCTAAGCTTACCCATTGTGGTCAAGGGGCAAGGGATCTAGATAAGGTGTAGAAGACCTGTGTTAGTTCTGTAGAAACTGTTTACCTGGTTGTAGTATTAGGAATCATCTGTACTTTGTACTTGTAAACAACTTATAATATCCAAGGTAAACAAACTGCTAGAACAATATCCCAGGTAAACAACAATAAACATGCAGTATTCAAAGTAAACAATACAATATAACCAGATTCCTGATGAACTATTAAGTAACACAGTATTTCAGGTAGCTATGAATTTAAACATTGTTTCAGGTAAACTATGAATTAAAACAATGTTTCGGGTTAACTATAAATTAAAACAATGTATAAGGTAGGTATAAAGTAATACAATGTTTCAGGTAAACTATAAATTAAAGATTTTTCAGGTAAACTATAAATTAAAACAATATTTCGAGGAAACTGAGGATAAAAGCCATGTGTTAAAACAAAATGATGTTGTTTGTTTGTAAAATAACATCATAAGAATAATTGTGAATGAGGACTAAGAGTTTCCCAGGATTTAACATATCAACTATATAGCCCACTATAGTGGTTTTCTGTCTTACATATGTAAGACATATAGATCTATCGTCTTGATGTTAATTGTCGTGTTGTGTGGTTCTAGACTGGTACAGTATGTTGAATGTGATACAGCTATATTATCATCCTTCATCAGATCCTACAAATGGATGTATGATCGTACTGGAAGGTTTACCACCACAATGTCTGATAAAGTGACAACATATGTACGGTCAGTCTCGGGACTTGAGTTCTTGCTCCAGACAGGTATGTGGTCAGTATGATTTGTGTTCATTGTGCAGTCAATTGGCATTCATTGATAGAACATTGGGATATGAATTGCTATCACGATGGGTTAATGATATTTTTTGAAGATGATCGAGCATCTCAACAGAAATAGGACTTGTCAACATTCCTCGGGGAACAATTTCCAACTTCAAATATGTAAATAATCTTAGCAGAACTATAAAAGGTATTTGTAGCATATAGCCTTAACTCTATAACCAAATCACAGGTAAACAAAAACCAGGTAGATGTAAGGTACAAGGTAGCATACACCAGGACTCTTACACAAAGAACAGGTATAATGTGTAATATCATTAATTATTAACACCAATCAAATCTATAACATATGTGGTGTAAATATTCATGGCGAAATCATACTCAGAAAGCATAAAAAATTAGCTGCAAACAGTATATTATGATGAACTTAGCTGATATAGTTTGTAGCAGATATTATTAGATTTATTATAAACCTGTATCACCATCTGACACACTGGGTCCAGAGTCCAGCGTGAAGTAGGTCAATGTTTATACAGTACTACTGGTGCTGGGTAAGACACTGACCTTTGCCCCCAGCTGGTATCTACCCAGAACAGCACCTGTGTTGGTGATTGTAGTCAGTTATAACACAGTGGGCAGGCTTGACCTTGATAAATAATTCAAGTTAAGCACCAGGCTCTGTGTTAGTAGCACTGTAACAGACTTATTCAATATCTAGATCTATTAAAGTTTTAAACAATTTTTTTTTTTTTTTCGCTCCACAAAAGTGTTGGATATTGTTTTGGAATTCATTACAGATTGAGTAAAATAACTCAAGCTTATCATTATGCATTAAACAGCATTCTGTTCCGTGTTATGGTCCTATTACACGGAACAGGATCGCAGATAAAATTGACAATGTGCATTAGCAATGCGGAGCAAATGTAAAATATAAGTAAATGAACACAGAAAAACAGCAATATAATATCCTTCCCCATTTCATTTGATTGCTTATTTTTAAAACGACAGTTTTCTTAACAAAGATTGTATTGATTTTCGAGTTATATATTTTCAGAATACAGTGAGTTCCTCTAGATCTGATTAATCTTTCCATGAATTTCTTTTGAATGACTACTGTTTGTATAGTTTATAGTCTCCATCAAAGAAAGAGATTGACCCGCTTTTGACCTGATTTATAGGTTTGCCCTAGATAAAGAGCTCAGTTGTATATAGATATTTTATGATGATGTATGAAGCATGAAGTCAAGAAGATAAAAACCCATCAACCTGAACTGCTCATTTGCATTATTTCAAAATTTTAAAAACCATACAAGTTTGTAATCAACGAAAAGATTGGAATTTAATCTGAACAAATAAATTTGATATTTAGCATAGCCGTGACCTGCCCTGTTTGACACAGCAGAAAATGGAGTGTGACCTGATAAAGTTAATCATCCGCTGTAGAACAACAACCAACGTTCAATACTGTGCTATTGGTGGGGGAAAATAAAAGTATCTGAAGCTTATTTGCCAGACTTTTGAAAACTTCGTGAGAGAGATGCCGTGCATACATGCTCAAAATTCAAAACATAATTAATATATGTATATATACCCCTAGGGGGAAAATTACACTTCAAAATGACATGTTTAAAGTTTTTCTTTAACATGAAATCGTTAGATCTTAGAATATAGCCATAGTTTAACAAATTCTAAGGGTCCAAAAGTGGGAGTCTCTAATCAAAATAAGGAGAGCTGGCAAGTGTACTGAAGTTCTACGTCTGGAAAGTGATCACGTAACAGGAGGGTCGTTAAATACTTCGTTACACCTGTGAGGAACAGGTGCCTCCTTTTAATGGCACTGTACCAATGAACTTGTCTTCATTAAAGACCAAGTGAGTAAAGGTCACCGCAGTCACACATCTAGCCAATAATATCCAAAGGTCAACCCATCACAGAAGAAACGCAAGGCACTTGTCGTGGAAATCAAGTTTCGTAATTTTAGAATGAAATTCGAACAAACTTTGTCTATATCTTTGAAATCCAAACGATCCAATTCACCAGATCGCGGTATAAAATGAAATGTAAACATCAGATAAGTTTATTTCAAATGTTTAAATGGAACTAAACTTTGACGAAATTCTAGAAATCTGAAAAAAAAACATTTGTTCTTCCGTTTATGAGGTCTTTTCTTCTGCAACCTACTTCTGTCTCACGTGTGATATATGTAGTTATGGTTGTGCTTACATGAGAATGGATGCAAGATTGACTGGGGGCCCTCAGGGTCTGCACTCGGGCATGAATAGCCAGATAAAACATCTAGGGGACTTTTGGAACCACTAAACAAAGTCTGCCATATAATGTATAAAAGATTCCTCACACAGAAGTCAGAAAGTCTTATCAATAAATGAAAATAATTTTTGAAATCTGTTTTGCAATTTAGCTTGTGTAATAAACATGAAATATTATTTGAGACCTTTTTCCGTTAAATACGATTTAAGATTTCTGCTGTATTCTGTGTTTCTTACATAGAAAATGTGCAGCATGCTGTGTTTTCTTTGTAAGCCCCATCGTGTACTGTCTGCCAATGTCTGTGCATATCTCGAGTTCTAGGTTTGTCTGCAGCATGAAGCCAGCTTTGTTTATGTAGAAGTGGGATGAACACATATAACTGCATAGAGAGGAGTTATGGTGCACAGCTTCACATACATTTCCTGGCTAGGTTTCATATTTATATTTTCATCTGCGTCCTAATGAGATGTAATTTTTCGTACATTTATTGACTGTGCATTTCCTGTTTGGCGTTTGGCACAGAATTGTTAGCTCGGGGAGTGAACATGTATAAAGGGATACCCTTTCTATAGCACTAACATGGCTATTAAGAAGATCATTTTATGGTTTGGAGACAGACTTGTGACATCGACCAGTAGTATGCACCACAGCAAATACATGTAATAAAGAAGAGTCAAATATTTTATTGCGCAAATAAGATGCTATCAGGATTATAATAAAACCACATAATGGTTTCAGAAATGCAGTATATTCTTACAATTTGTCCCGTTATATGGTAAGACTGTCGTGGTCTTGTATGGTTAAGTTTTGTCCTTGTCTTGTCTGTGGTGAGATGTTTCTGTTCGTGACACGGCAGTATCCCTATGTCCTTGTCTTGTCTGAGGTAAGATGTTCCTGTTCGTGGTACAGCTGTATCCCTATGTCCTTGTCTTGTCTGTGGTAAGATGTTCCTGTTCATGGTACAGCTGTATCCCTATGTCCTTGTCTTGTCTGAGGTAAGATGTTCCTGTTCGTGGTACAGCTGTTTCCCTATGTCCTTGTCTTGTCTGTGGTAAGATGTTCCTGTTCGTGATACGGCTGTATCCCTATGTCTTTGTTTTCTCTGAGGTAAGATGTTCCTGTTCGTGATATGGCTGTATCCCTATGTCCTTGTCTTGTCTGAGGTAAGATGTTCCTGTTTGTGATATTGCTGTATCCCTATGTCCTTGTCTTGTCTGTGGTAAGATGTTCCTGTTTGTGATACGGCTGTATCCCTATGTCCTTGTCTTGTCTGTGGTAAGATGTTCCTGTTCGTGACACGGCTGGTTCTCTATGTCCTTGTCTTGTCTGTGGTAAGATGTTCCTGTTCGTGGTACAGCTGTATCCTTATGTGCTTGTCTTGTCTGTGGTAAGATGTTCCTGTTCGTGATACGGCTGGTTCCCCATGTCCTTGTCTTGTCTGTGGTAAGATGTTCCTGTTCGTGATACGGCTGTATCCCTATGTCCTAATGTCTTGTCTGTGGTAAGATATTCCTGTTCGTGGTACAGCTGGTTCCCTATGTCCTTGTCTTGTCTGTGGTAAGATGTTCCTGTTCGTGGTACGGCTGGGTCCCTATGTCCTTGTCTTGTCTGTGGTAAGATGTTCCTATTCGTGGTACGGCTGTATCCCTGGTTTCACATCTGTAGTGAAGAATTAAACTGTTGGATTTTCAAAGGATCACTGATTTAAGCTTGATTAGTAAACTTTTGGTTCTCTGTCACTCTTCAGGAACTAATTTGACTCGGGTTTCATCGTTTTCCATCCTTACTAGGGTCTGAATTAACTAATTGATATATTTTTAAATGGAGAATATTGTCAACTTTCCAACAAGGTCTTCAAGCTTACCTACTGTTATGAGGTCAAAGCTACCAGCCAATACTCATTTCAGGGTCAAACCCATCAGTCTTACTGCTTATGAAAGTCACAGTTACCAAATGTAATGCTTGGATGTGATAGAATTAACAGCAATATGGCTATGAGGGTGAACGGGACCAGCCCTACCTCTATCTACCTCTATTACAAAATTCCTAGGATGAGTCCGGTTTATTAAATACCTGCTTCAGCAAAGATCACAGGCACTAGCTGTTTGTTATAATTAGGTCAAGGTCAGGTGTCAGACCAACGTGTTACAATACAACAGGGGTTGATGACACTTTTACTTGGGGGTCTCTGCTTTGAGGGTCGTTGAATCTTCATTATATCATGAAGATGTATGTTATTATCTGTGTTATTTTATTTGATACCCAAAATTTTCAATAGATATCCCTTGTGTTTTACAGGACCATTGTAAACTAGATAATTGTTGGGACATGATCATTGTTTGGACAAGAAGTTCATTGTGGGTTCAAAAATCATTGTCGGGTCAAGATCATTTTTAGGCCAAGAAGATCATTGTTAGGTCAAGATCATTGTTAGGTGCAGAAGATCATTGTTGGGTTCTAAAGGTCGTTGGGTCTGAAAGATCATTGTTGGGTCAAAAAGGTTTATTGGTGGATTCAGGAGGTCCTTACTTGGTCCAGAAAATCATTGCTGAGTCATGAAGATCATTTTGTTGTGTGAAAAAGAAGATAACATCAGTTCAAATATTATTGGGTCCAGAAAGTCATTGCTTGGTCCAGAAGGTCATTGATTGGTCCCAGAAGGTAATCGATGGGTCCAGAAGGTCATTGCTGGGTTTAGAAGGTCATTGCTGGGTCCAGAAGGTCATAGCTAGGCCAAGAAGGTCTTAGCTGGGTCCAGAAGATCATTGCTGGGCCAAGAAGGTCATTGATTGGTCCCAGAAGGTCATGGCTTTGTCCAGAAGGCCATTGCTGGGTCCAGAAGGCCATAGGTGGGTTCAGAAGGTCATAACTGGGTCCAGAAGATACTTGAAGTCCTTATATTCATTACTGGGTCATTATCACTGTTAAAATATTCATGGTATTTTAGTCTACAGCTATTACCTATGTAAAACAGGTACACAGGATTCCATAGGGCATGTGTCTGCATCCTGTGGTACACTTTTTAACGTCACTGATAAATTCCATGGATACTTGGCTGGTTGTTAGATAGGAATTGTCACATTGTCGGCAATATGATATCATAGTTACAGATAATTGGTCACCACTTCATGGGCTCGCTGTTGAGTGGCGTTAATGTTGGTGCACTGGCAGGCTATGACGTGTCACCATCAAGGTGTCTGGCTCCATCCAACGGTCCTGTTGTCATGTACGTACCTGTCCGGGACACCGGGCTGGAGGTTTCATTTGAAATGATACGTTCATGCTAGCTCAATGTGATCACGATTTTGGGGGGGAATCGCATCATACATGGTTGACCTGCTCTTATAACTGCAGGCTTGGAAAGTGTTTGATACATCTATTGTTTCCTGGAGTCGTCACGTATTGTAGTGATCAACACATTAAATGGTTCTGAAGTCACCACCTTAGTACAGTGGCTAGTTCAGTTATTACAGATGTATTTATAGGGAGACCTCAAGTTTTATTGGTAAAGAACTGAAGGTAAACTTACATAGTATACATGGTCTCACAATTACTTGTCGTTCAGGTATTTCATCATCAGTGTTATAGGAATATGAAAAATTACTGATATTTCATAGGATAATAGACAGATAAGTGATATAATGTATGATAATTATACAATCGTTTAAAATTATTGATATTATAGAGCTAGGTGTTAACTCCTGCTAAAGTCTGTAATACGAAACAATAGAATTCATCTAGAAGTACTGAATCACTTGTCAAACTTGTGTGATACCTATAATGTCAGACTTCTTCTCCAGAAAGTGATAGTGTGAAGCTATAGAATGCACTATTACTGATACAAGTATGATTAAACATAATGTATCAATATAATGTCTCCAGCCTGTCTACAGACCAGGCCATATCTGGGGATATATGCACAAAAGGTAATTACAAGTGTAGCATATTTCAGGTGAATTTCCTGATTTCGGTGTATGGAGAGGTCATGGATTCTATGTAATTGACACTGCAGGGGAAGTGAAGATGCGTATTATGTCTGATTTGTACAAACCCAGACCTGCACAACTCCACCTTGGAGTAGGTTCAATGTCTCGGCCCTGTTTATATGGTCTGGTGAAATAAGACTGTTTCTGTTGAGTCAGCAACCTTCATTTTCTCAGCACTATTGATTTTGTTACTGTGGCAGTCAGAGCCTAGTGTCCCTGTGAAAGTTTGTGCCTACATCAGCTGGGCCAACGAAAAAATGGGTCGGCGATTAGTCTACGCTAATTATATCTATTGATAGTATTAAAAACAAATGTCGAGGCTAGCGACGAGGTAATGTGTTTTACCCTCCTCCTTGTTTGTACCGATCATCTGTTTGGGCAAGTGTGTCGCTGGTAAGGTACTGGTTGTGTGGTAGACTATTATACAGGGGTTTTATATCGTAAACCTGTTGGATAATTGTAGGAGGGGATTGGGGGTTGGATGAGATTATATCCAGCGATTGGAGAAAAATCTTGAGTGGGGAAGCCTAAATGTTTTCGATTTCACTACTGTACATCGTACAAATGTATTTCTCATTGCCCTTTCAAGTGTCATTTAATTTTTTGATTCGATAAGAAGTCTGTGACTGTCACCACGGTCTCAACATGTAGCGGAAACATTTTAACTCTCGTCTAGTTCAAATAGGCAAAAGAAACTGCTGAGCGAAACAGGCCCGGATCGGTTTCTTGTTGAAATGATCTAGGAGTGAGTGATCTAGATTGGACAATTTTATGTTTGTGGCAGGTTTATTACTGAACATTGATTAAATGTCAACATACCATACTCCCCTACAGTCATACTATACCAGGCCGATGTAACGGCTGGTCAAAAGGTTGACTTGGTCGTTTTTGGGTCAGCTGAGGACATCCAACCTGAAATCTCAGCTGGTCACTATCGGTCAGTTTTGATAAGACCTGTGGTCACTATGCACCTGTTCGTGTGTGTTTGTGGTATTCACTGTCTTTGACTGGTGCAGCTTGTATTGTACATAAAGGATAGTGATATTTTGCATCCTTAACCTTATACAATTCGTGTATGTTACCCCAAGTTTGAGGGACAGTTTACCTCCCGAACCTAACACTGATCTGAAGGGTTTGCGACATTTTACACCCTCCTAGCCTGTAAGTGTCATACCGGCCAAGTCCCACGTTTGATGACACTCAACATCACAGGTGTGCCTTCGTGGTCATGGCAGGTGTGAACCAACCCTACTTCTAGTCCTGCCAGTAAGTGTGGCGGCGAAACCAAGGGCATACAGGCCCAGTGGGTGTGAAACCTGGGAGGCAGAGTTTCTCACCCAATTTGTGACAAAGTTTTGACAGGAGACAAAGTTTGTGATGAAACAAGTTTATCAGGTTGGCCTGTAGACATTTATAAGGCACAGTGTGAGGGGATATCATGATTTTAGGTTACCATGTTAACAGAGGTTGTTCAGGAAACAACCATAATACACAGTGATGATTGTGACATCACCTTCGGGGGGACACTTAGACATATTTTGACCTATCTGAAAGACTTCTAGATGACAAAGTTGAAACTATTTTCAAGTTGCTGGCATAAAGAGTTTTGTCCTATTGGGTAGTATTTAGCACAATTGCTTTATTTTGATGTCTAGCCGGTTACTTGTGAAATGCAGTTGATAGTAAGTCGATGAAGGAAGTGTTTATTACTTTGTAACTTTGGCCCAATCTTCATCAACAATACAACAATACATGACATTAGTTGTGGTACGTATATATGTCTCGAGGGTAAAGGTGTTTGTAACCTAGCCATTAGCCACCTGGAACTACTAATACTAACCAAATATATACGCCTCACACACAAAAGGTACATGTCGGTACAGCATGCTCAGGTATATATATAGACAGGGCCAAGTGTAAGGTTAGTAGGACAGCTAATACCGAGGTATGCCAGGGAGGACCTATATATCATTTTATATACACCTAGTCTATTCCCTGTAACCTTACAGCTACACTCTGTTCTGGATTCTGGTACCATTGTGTAATTATGAGGGTTAAGTTTACAGGGTGTGGAGTATCAGGTGTATACAGGGGCATTCGTTGGGAGACCATCCTATTTCCGTGACTGTTACCTACATTTCTTCCACACTTCATTTCACAAACACACTTTTCTGCGCTTCTTTTTAAGAACATTGATTTTGCTATTCATGCTATTCATTCAAGGGGTAACTTTTACCTATAATTTCTCCCTAAAAGTATTGACGTTCACCGTCTACCCTTACCTGTTGTCTGAAACCCCACCTGAACTCACCTGTAATAATTTTCTCCAGGACAGACAGCGAAGGTATCACAGATAAAGGTCTTCTGAATTTTTTAATCATTTGAAGACAGAAATGAACAAAACTGCCTGTACACTTGATCAGACTAATGTTACATGTGTGATACTGGAAACCTGGGTTTGCTCCAAATGTTTCGGGGTTCATGTTGGCTTCCCTGTTGTTTTGGTATCACCTTGGTAACCTAGTAGTGTTATTTATATTTATATGTAGTTGTCATTTTGTACCATGTGTTAACACTCATAACACTTTTGCATATTTTACTTGGTAAATAGAAACTTGTCTAAAACACTAATCACAGTGACTTAAGTTGAAGTTCTGGTTTACAGAAATTTTTGATAGGGGGTAGCACTCACAGAATGTATTTCCCATTCTCTGATATTAATTCTGATTTAGTTCTCATCCTATGTAGTGTAGCGGTAGTGGTTTTAAATCTTATTCTAAAGGCTGTGTAGGTTTTTTTCCCCGTGGAGTCTTTTGAATTTAGGTCAAGTTAGAAAAACATCAGTCTGTTTTAGATTTATTCAATTTGGTAGTGTTCAAGTTGTTGTTGTTAAGAAAGCAAAACTAAGTTAAATGATGATTTAAAAAAAAAATATGGCTTAAGGTCAAACAGACATTGAAATTGCATTTGATTTTCTGTTACAATTAGTCAGTAATCAAGTTTGTTGTGTGTGAGAATTGGAATAATTTGAGGGAAATGTTTTAAGTTTGATGAGGGCTTTGGTTTTGTTCCAAGCAGGAACCTTTCCATCAGATATCTAGTGTTGACTGCTAGATAGCAGACGACACCTTGTTTATATCATTTCAATTCAAAAACCTTGAAGGCAGACATATCTATTGACAAGTTAATGTTCAGAATATCCTCAGTGATAAAGAGCAGGACCAGAGCCTCAGGAAGGGCTGAATGCTACAACAGATTTTTTGTACAACAACATTAAATTTAAACTATTGATTTGAAACATGCTGATGTTGTTGTGTTGTGGTGATGATAGAACCTGACTATAGTGTTTTATACTGCTGACTGAGTGTAGCAGGACTATTTCAGAATTTCAACAGGATCAGGAGTAAAGAATGGGTCCCTACATTTTTGCCACCTATTACACTGTAGTAGTGTGTGTGACATTACTATGCTGTGGTAATAGTTATTTTTTGCTGTTCTTGTTCTGTTAAAGATATTTTGTAGGGAAGCAAATCAAATGTGAATGCAGGATATATATTAACTCATTCATGCCTGAAATTTCATGATAAACTATTCCAACCTTTGAATTGGAAGAGTTCAAACGTGTCTTCAGGGGTGAATGAGTTAAACAATGTTTTACAGGAGGTACAATATGCATATATAAAAAAATATCTTTATGTTGTTAGTTTATTGTGCAGATGTACACATTCAATAGAGCACTTGTTGCTTTACTGTCCGTTAGCACATCTCTTGAGTGTCCATTAATTTGCACATCTCAATGTCCAATAAAAACCTGGTATTGCTGACTGATACAGGACCATTTTTCCTTTTTTATGTTTTTTCTAGTTTCAATGTCTGATATACAATCATAGACGTTTGGTAAATGCAGGTTTTTATCAACCTGAAATAAAATGTGTATAACTAAGGACAGATCTAGAGTCTTCAGGTCAATGGCTGAGTGATTGCCTTATGGACAAACAAAAATGTCAATAAATTCTTTAAATGAATGTACAAACAGTCAGGCAATGCCCTGTGGACTAAAGTTCTAATACAGCTAAAACACCTAGTGAGTATTAATCTATTTTTTGAAGCGTAAGGTATAGGATTGTAAAACGGTGGGACAGAAGATAAGCATCCCATATAACAACCTGCTCATATTTCTCCATAAACTATGAGTAATGACCTTACTATAGAAACATATCTCAAAAATCCCACTGTTACAGATCCAGCAATCACCGTGGAAACAGTCTAGACACAGCTCATTGCCAGGGTTAACAAACAAATCTTTTATTCTCGAAAATTCCGCAATAAAAGTACAGAATTTACCTCCAGCTTGATCACTTATCAAAATGTGTGATGCATAAATGGGAACTCTTTTGCTGCCTCCCTATCATTATATCAAAAATTTGGACAATTTTGTTTTATGAGAAAGTGCAAAAACTTTCCACTTTGTATCAAATTATCACAACTTCAGTCCTTGATTTCTGGTCATAAAGTTCAAATATTTCTTTTATAAGAAGTGGTGTATCAGTGTATTTTTAAGCCTCTGATAAATTCTATCAAATTGTATGATTGATGTCAACACTTTACAAGTTAACAGCAATATAAATGGTGCATTAGGGAAATGTTTTTGATGTCGAAGGGGTTGGACATCAGACTGAACGGCATTTTCTAACAACTTAGCGTCCAGGTTTTGCTTTATGTAGGAAACTATCTGCTGTTACATCAGTGTCAGGAAAGACAAAAAAAATCAATGGATCTGAAATACTTATTTTCTTTTGGAAATTTCAACATTTGAAATGTCACATCAAAAATGTTTCTTTTGATGTTAGAGTAACTGTTTGAGAATGTTCGTGTTCTCAGTTTTAAATAAAAAAACTTTTTAAAACGTTTTTCCTGTCTAGCTGAAAATTGGAAATACAAACCTTAATATAGAATAAAACACAAGAATGTTAGTGCATCAGTCATATATCTTTCAATTATCAAATCTATTTAGAGATACTGGAGGCCAATATTGTGAAAGAAGAATTAGGCAGAGGTTGGTACAGAGCTGTTATCATTATATGATGATAAAATAGAACTTTTAGGAGAGGTAGATTAATTCATCATGGGTATATATTAATAAGTGTCCCTATATCTGCTGTGATATTAGGGTTAATGTGACTGTCAGTTTTCTAAACTGGGAATTAAATCAAATATGCAGTCTATATTTAATTATCCTCATACAGTCTATGATTACGCTCTTATGCTTGAACAACATTCTTCTGCTTGTCTGTCTTGAATGAAAAAACAGATTTTTTTCTACAAATGAAAGTTTTATTGTAATGGATTGTATATTTTTATTAGCAAACCAAATATATCAGCGAGGGACAGGGTAATTGTGGCAATGTGCCCCCATTTGACAGGCGTGGTTTAATAATTAGCCATACTCAACTGACAGCTGATCGAAAACATGTCACAGCCTCGGATGATCAACTCACGATATGTCAATGCAGTGTCTTCCATCAGGTATGGAATGTTTATTAACATGTTCCTGTGGCGCACAGGTAGATGATATACATCCACGGGCAGGTATTTGTGTATTGACAGTTTACCTTTGTGGTATATAGGTAGAAAATATACTGTAACTTAAAATCTTTGTTACACCGAAACTGATAGCATTTTAGCTATAAGACATGTAGTTACTTTCTATTGTCATGGGTAATTAATTTCATGAGTACCTTGAATTTATTTTCTTGATTGTACCATTTATGCTATGAGCTGGATGACAAAATCCTGACTGACAGACAAAAATTTGATAGATTTAAGGATTCATAAATAAATGATTGAACTGACTGTTATATGCTTCCTAGCTAATCACACATGTGTTTTGTGTTAGAGCTATCTCCCTTAAGGTTATATATACTATACACAACGTACCTGCTGTGTGTTAAAAAGGTATTTACAATTTTGAAAAATAAATTATTGAGAATAAATAAATTAATACGTAAATGATAATCTACAAGTTTCGTAATCTGGAAATCTTTTTAAAAGGAGGTGCTTTTAGGTTAGGTTAGGTAGCATACATCCTTAAGCAATATTGTGTCCCAACAGTGTATTGGGATAGATAAGTGTCTGTTGGAGAAGTTGTAGGTGTTACTGGTGACAGCTGATTATGTCCATTCAGTCAGGTGTCATCCCACTAACACACTTCTGTCACAACTGATCATGACCTTGACCTTTTTTCTGTCACTGAGGACCTCTGACCTGTGTATGTCTGCCACCACCTTCTATACTTTTGTGTCACTGTCTAGTCCCAGAGAATAGCCAATAATGATGGTGTAAACGATATGGATACAAGCCTGACTTAGCAATATATAACGCTTTCATTCTAACACCGATCCCATTTTACCTAAACATACCTTACGAAACATGCAAATTAACCTTGCTTTTCAAATCTTAATTGACAACTTGTTATTCTGTCATAAAATATATGAGTGTCCCTGGATAATTTCGGCTGTCATTGATAAGTTTTCCTATTAGATACAAGTCTTTGTGTGTCAGCTTGCCTTATCAGTAAACGTGATGTAGTAAGACAGGGGTTTTGACATAGGAGTACCGGAGGATCAGAGTTGTAGTGGCAGTGTTTCTCTCACATCTTTGGTGAAAAAGTCACAACCTTCAAGACATCATGAAAAAATAACATTAACACTCAGCCATTGACTTATTCACCCTAGACATTTCATAATGAATTATTTCAACCTTTGATTTGGAAGAGTTCAAATGTGTCTCTAGGGGTGAATGAGTTAACAGACAGTCCTTTTATGGACATACAAATTCGAGATAAAAAATACTCTCTCCTTATGATAGGAAAATAATGAGATCTATGTTGAGATAGGAATAAGTACCAGTGCATGTCTTTATTCCTGAAAACATGAAGAAAAGAAATATCTTTCTTAAATTATTTTGAATTGTCTTGTGAATTGTAGACTGGGTTTGGTTTGGATTAAATGTTATGGTTAAATGTCAGGATTGCTCTAAATTTTCAAGATTTTATTCCTTATTTTAAAGTTGCCCTGTAGAATTCTAAGGCCCGGTGAGTTGATGGTCTGGGTTATGGACCGTCTGGTTTAGGACAGGGGTATGTTTCAGAGAAGCACTTGTCATACAGTAGTTTTAACTGTAGAAAGTTTGTGTCAGTCACAGTCAGCCACAGATATACAGCTCATTTGTACAGGCTAAGTACCACCACTTGTCTTGTCCACAAATACACTGACCGAAATTTGTCAAGCAGGATGTGGTAATAAAGCCACTATATATATATTATGCGTGATGTCATCTCTAAACATTTCAAAATGTTGCAAATTTTGATTTCTCCAATCGTTTATTAAAATAAGTGGGGACACTTAAAATTCCTTTTGATTTACGTAGGCGTGTGATTTGTCAATTTAGACCTTGCATAATTACATGTTTATGCAGGCATGTCCTTGAATTTCTGTTGACTTTGACAAGTTTAAGTTCTCAATAGGTTTCTTCAACTTATTTTGCTTTTAAACCAAACTCATTAAGATTTGTTGCTCATTAAACCTCTGTCGACAAATGTATGTTTGTTGATTGTAAGAGTCATACTTCGGTGCCAGGCCCCAGTATCATGAAACAATCTTAGGTCAAAATTTTCTTAAGTTTTTACTTAGTCAACCATAAAGAATGTCATGAAAAGTGACATCATATGTGATTAGCAAAGTAAAATTGTATGTCTAAGATTGTTTCATGATCCCAGCGGCCAGGACTATCATGTGAACCTACCCCCATGGTTGATGTAATCTACACAGCTGTGTAAAAGGACAATGTATGTGTTATAAACATGCTTTTTAGCCATATTCCTTTTTAGCGCCTTTCATATTATACCTGGTGTTCAGTGATAACAACAGAAAGAGAAAAAAGTTATCAAAAGTACAGTTGCTTAAGAATAGAACATTGTTTCACTTATTTCTGTTTTCACTTAATATAAATGTACTATTGAGTGTTTCTGTATGTGTGGCAGGGTTCGAATTTAACCAGATTTTCTACTTGCATTTTTTCGCAAGTGGTATTTTTTCTTACTTGCTAAATGAGAAAACAACTTGCAATTTGCATTTTTCCAACTTTATTAGACATGTTAACTTAGAATTAAATTCTAAAACAACACAGTATTAACTGACGTTTTAAATTATGGTCATTGGGATGTATACATGACGCAAACATTGCTGTGAAACGATGCTGGCCTGCTCAGGCTATTCTAAGATATAGCATAGAAACTGCATCTTAGTTTCTTGCTCCATATGGTAGAGTATTTGGTCTTTTCTGTCTTTGTCCCGACTACCACCATCTTGTCACAGCAGGTTTTGGGTCATACTCTCTAAGGGCAACATCAGCCACTTTTATTCGCATCAAAAATTTTGCGCTATAAATAGTAACTAAAAATAGATTACCGAAAAACATGCATGCGGTAAACGTCATCATTATTTGTGCAGGAACTTCCTAACAGACATGCGCACGGGACATGTATCGATTGTAAACTTCCGTTAATGACAAAAGCTGAATCGTTCGTTCGGCGAATGACAAGAATGCCCTTAAATGACCGCGAGTTGTCAAAGAGAGAATTTGTAAAGACCGACCATTAGAAATGAGGATTATTCAGCCCAAAATTTTCACTCGCAAAAAAATGCTGGTGTCTGAAATCTCTACTTGCAGTTTGCAATTTGCACTCGCTTTTCGCGAGTATGCGAGCTTAAATTTGAACCCTGCTGTGGGTTGATATAAGTACTTCAATACATGTGAAAGCTGGACAGACACCCAAGCAAGACATTTCTCCCACAGTATTACCCTACCCAGTGTCAAGGTCATGGTTAAAAGGTCAGATTGTGGGTGGTACAGAGGGGGGATATAGGGTGGGTCTGACTGTTAATACCAAAGTTAGGATATATATGGCTGGGTAATATCCTGTTCTTGCCATCAGTTGCTGAGGATGGCAAAACCAAATGTTGTACACAAACACTCTTTTTTTCTGATATTGTACCCTGTTTCCTATGGGGTTAACTAAGCAATAAAAAGGATATTGTGTTTAACTGAGAGATTTTAAGTGATGTATGGTTTGGAGAGTTACTCCAACAAGACTAGACAAGCTATTCGAGCGCTGGAGAAATCAACCTCGTGAGACCTAGTAGGACTTAACCTGTAACACGACAGAGCTTAAAAGATCCTTTAGGACTATAACCTGGTAAGATCCTGTAGGATTCTGTAGGACTGTACCTGGTTAATGTAGGACTGTACTGGGTAGCATCCTATAGGACTTCACTTGATAATATCCTGTAGAACTGCCTCGTATGGACCTGTAGGACTGTACCTGGTAGGATCCTGAAGGACTATACCTTGTTGGATCCTGTAGGACTTCACCTGGTAGTATCCTGTAGGTCTGTTGGTAGTATCCTGTAGGACTACCTGGTAGTATCCTGTAGGACTGTACCTGGTAGGATCCTGTAGGACTGTTGGTAGGATCCTGTAGGACTGTACCAGGTAGTATCCTGTAGGACTGTACCTGTTAGTATCCTGTAGGACTGTACCAGGTAGTATACTGTAGGACTGTACCTGGCTAAGGATCATGTAGGACTGTACCAGGTAGTATACTGTAGGACTGTACCTGGTAGGATCCTGTAGGACTGTACCAGGTACCTGTAGTATCCTGTAGGACTATCTGGTAGTAACATGTAGGACTGTACCTGGTAGTATCCTGTAGGAGTGTACCTGGTAGGATCATGTAGGACTGTACCAGGTAGTATCCTGTGGGACTACCTGGTAGTATCCTGTAGGACTGTACCTGGGAGTATCCTGTAGGACTGTACCTGGTAGTATCCTGTAGGAGTGTACCTGGTAGGATCATGTAGGACTGTACCAGGTAGTATCCTGTAGGACTGTACCTGGTAGTATCCTGTAGGACTGTACCTGGTAGTATCCTGTAGGTCTACACCAGTGGATAATTTCCTGTTCACCTAGATCTAGGGTAACCTTTGCACTTAGGACCACCCAGTGATCAGTCATGCTATCTTTTATAAATGCCTTAATATTTGATGCAAATATTTGGGATGAAGTAAACATTTGTTTTTCTGGCACAGGCGTTAAGCAAGGCTGATTAACTCTTGTGGTGCAATACCCAAATTGTTTGAATAGTGAAGGACGTCTGGAATGTCCCTGCTTTCTCAGGATTGCGTTCAAATATTCACATGAATTACTAGGGATCATCTGAGCATGAAGCTGTCATTATGATATTATGATATAAGTTTGCATCACTGGACTCATTCATAAATATATTGATATGATGACTTAGAAATACAACACTTTAATTTACACAGGCAGTGTAGATCTTACAAAAAAAACTGTGATCTAATTGATAAATGTTCTTGCCTGGTGGTCTTCCATTGAACCGGGTGATGTTTGGTGTGTCTGGGAGCAGCATGTTGTTTGTAGATACTCGTATAGCTACATTATTGGATGTCATTGATAGGTATATTTGTGAAAGTTAGATAATGTATCAATGTACATGATAACACACGGCAGGTGTTACGTTAACAGGCCCAATACAAGTTAACTGTGACTCACTCATGGTCTACGCTCCTGCCCTTGTATTTATTGTAGAGCATCTATCTGATGTGTTGAAGCCATATTATGTTCATGTCTGTGTATGCAGTTATGATTTAGCCACTTTTTGAGAAGTTTCGTAATCATCACCAGAATTTTTTCCATGCCATCAATCAAAATCGCTGTTGTTTGAAATAACTCTTCCAAATTTTTTCTCTGAATGTCAGAGGTGAAGATATTTTGGTCCACATACCATAATTATCTTCGAGCAGATGTAATTACATGTCGTTAAAAGTCTGATAAAAAAAAATGACTGCCAACATAAAAGTTTCAGAGAGGGAACATCTCATTCCTTATAAGGAAGCATGATAGAATTCATAAAAGTATAAATAAAGCAAACTGGTGTTACATCATGTTTCAGAGAAATGGCATCCAGATAGTACCTTGGCAAAGTCCAAAACATGGCCTCTTATTGGAGGTGGTATATTAACTCATTCACCCCTGCAATTTCATAATGAACTATTCCAACCTTTGATCTGGAAGAGTTCAAATGTGTCTTCAGGGGTAAATGAGTATGAGTTAAAAACGAATTTAAAATCACTGCATATGGTGAGGTTTAAAATTGGTCCCTTTACAGAGGTTGTCTTACAATAGAAGTGGTGTCCAGAGCTGGCTTCTATGTTTGTTTGTTTGTTTGTTTTTTTGTTTGCTTGTTTAAGATTTGATATTATCTGTTTACTAGATTGAACACAGTGAGTCATGGTGATACTATGTTGCAGGTTAGCAAAAGCATCAATTTCTTAAGTGTTAAATTCAGTTATATTTTTTTGCTCAATTATATTTGCAAAATGCAATTTGATGGCAAAGAAGATACACAAGTAAAATATACAATATGACAATGCCTAGCAAAAAAGTACAAGTTGATGCGAAATATGTCCAACTCCTCGTTGTTCTACAGGCCGTTTATATAGTGAATGAATAGGCAAGACTTAATTAAAAATTTACGATTGCCAGAAGACAGATTGGTAGCCATATTGTCAGTTTCCAACAGGATATCTTTGAGCATGATGTTATTAATGAATAAGTCAGGGATGATATTTTGGACACTTGGAGTAGTGCTCTTCATTCTGAAAAAGAGCAGGGTATAAATTACTAGAGAAAATTGGCAACCTGTTTGATATAGATGCTGTTTTAGATAAGGAAGCTCTGTGGGCAAGCTCGGGAAGCTGTAGTGAAGACATGCACTATATACATATATAATGTTCCAAGTGTGGATCTGCTGGGTAAATCAGTGTGTTATATGAAATTTTAAAGAATTTTCCCCAAATAAACAAGCTGAGATGAATCAAGTGCAGGGAGGAGTACACTGGGACATTCCTAGCCCAGCTCCCATCATATTGAGGCAACAGGTTGTGCAATATACGGAAACAGGCAATGATCCAAATCGTAAATAATTCAGAAAAAATGCCTATTTTAAGAAATGGTGGACAAGACTTGTGAGATTCAATTGGGTTTGTATTTATGTTTGATGGTTTGAAACACCTGAAGTGATGGCTTCTAAGTATTTAGGGTTGTTCCGGTTTTGATACTGGTGCCCTAAGGAAAAAGAATATATACATGTTTCTGCCTGCGTGCACTCGTTAATGAACATATTTTCATTGATGAGCAGAGACAGCATACACAAATCCTGTGTGTGCCTCCTAACTGCAGTACATACAAACCCTGGATTTTCCATTTCACATATATTTAGCTTAAAGTCAGTGTACCTTCATTCACATGTATAAATGTGGGAGTTTATAAATAGATGCTTCCACTACCGTAGCGAATATATCTGTTACTTGTCCATCATCATTTCTGATAGGAGTGTATATGTATGACACAATGAAAATAAGTTTATATCACGATACAAAATGGTTATTTTTCAGTTTTTTTCATCATGCTTGAACCTATGAGTATATAGTTTGGGATGTCTTCATTGAATCCTAGGGTTTATTTCCAGACAAATATCTGGAATACTAGGCTAGGGTAATTATCCCTAAAAAGTATATCTGACTATGCCAATAGTTAAGTGATATGTTACAGGGAAATAGTCTGTGTCTATACCCTAAAGGCAGCCCCCTGAAGGGATTAGTCTTGAGGTGGGTGTGGCATTTGAGGTTAGCAGGACTGAGGTAATGGGGTGATCAATTTGAAATTTCAGTATATTGCTCTGTTAATTTTATTCTGACATTTTCAAAAAGCTATGTTTATAATTAATTATACTTTTTATATATCTAGAGTGGAAAAAAATGATTGTTTTCGATATCATTAGAATGATTTAATAATTTTTTTTATATCATTCATAGCTAAAAACAAATGGATAAGTTTAAAAGAAAAGAAATACTCACTATATAAATTATGCATGTCTATGTGCTTTTCACGTCATGTCTGTTTCTTTGAAAAATAAGATCCACTTTAGATACACCATGGAAATTTACCAAATGGCAAATTCAGATAATGGTGGCAGACTGGCTTAGAATAATAAGCATGCATGCTGATTGGGTTAGAGTATAAGCCTAGAATTGGTATGCTGAGGAGCTACAGTAACGATGTATCCTAGGAACAAGGCCACCAGTTCCCTTTAACTGCTTTTTGTCAAGGGATTCGGAATCAGGAGTTTGCGATTCTAGACAAAGTAAGACTCTTGATTTGGGGCTGTAACACAGACTTGAGTAGTGCTGTGTTATTGCAGGCTGAGAGGTCCTGGAATGATAACAGAATTGGAATCGGTTTCCAACTGGTTAAATGTAGCTTTCTCCATAGGCTTCCTGTTAGATTAGATTCTGTTGTATGGATAACATTTTGTTATATTAATGAAGACGCAGAAAGTGAGTTTCCTCCTTCAAAAGCATCCACAGCATTACAAATGTATCAGAATATCCACAAATCTTTTATAAAGCAAGTATCAAAGCGAAAATATAAGGCAAGTTCATATCTGAGGCAGTCAAAATGTTCAACAAACAATGCTTTAGACAGGCTAAATAAAAATCAAATATCATTGGGATTGAGGTCCTCAGAAATCCAGAAGTAACACATTCATTAGGATATGAATCGCAGTTCCGGTGTTGGTTAGAGTACAGGGATTGGTGAATCCTTCCCGTGCAGTATAATGTACCGGATCTGACAAACCACAGAGGTCAAATTGTGGAAAAAATAATGAAAGAGATCTGCCTTTATAGTGGTTTACATTGGAGGGGATGCACCTAGTGGGATAACTAGTTCTGATTTTGGTTAGTTTGTCTGCCTCAGTTTGATGGCTTCCAGAGGCGGTAAAATCCGGAAAAGCCCACATGTGTGCGTGTGTATATATATATACAGACTCGGGGGATGAAACACCGGTCTCTGCCTGGATAGATCTGATCAGGAAAACATTTTGATTTATGTCAGCTGTGTAGCTGTTTCCCATTGTATTATTAAACTGTAGGTAATAACCTGCTAATACCTCAATTTCCTGGGCGAGAAATTGGATAGTACTGAGGCCAGTGGACCGCAAAATAGTAGGTTGTAATCCTTGAGAAAGGTATAGAGCTGGTGTGTAACGCGGGACCTTGTCTGAGAAACAGGCACCGTATATCAATCTACACAAGTCTGATGCCACCTCCTGATTACACAGGGAGTGCGACACTGTCTGATCAGACAGGGCAGAGACAGTTGCTGGCTTTTTATGTGCTCTGGGAGCCTAAGAGTTATGCATGAAGTACACATGTACACTTCATCAAAGTAAAAGTCATATTGTGTCTACAAATTTAATATCTAGATTTTCATAAGGTCAAAAATCCTATTGCTACTTGTTTTTGTCAAGTGTTCATGTTTCCCTGTGAAAAAACATTACTTTGATTAGATCTGATGTAAATATTTCTGTGTATTTGCGGGTTCATGTAGTGATGAACCTATATATACCAGACACTTTATCATGAATGGGCTCGCCTTAACACATAGGTAAGAAAAGGATGCCAGTCTCAGATGATGACTTTCCTGAATGAAACCGGAAGATTTTCCCACCATCCGGTATGATAAAAGCTATTAGGTAGCCAGTTTTAGAGATGTCACTTGTTTCTGAGGGTTGACGGGGTCATGTTGACACTGTAATGTTGTTGTGAAATATCTATTTTAGTGGATCCTAGTGCTGCCAAACTTTTTGTAGGTGACTGTAGTGTGTGAATATTACCATAATTGGTCTCAAATAGGGGTCGCCTGACAGACCAACCACTGTGCAAAGCGACCACTTTTCAGATGTATGCTCTGTCTATAGTTGGATTACATCTCTAGAAAAGCAACCTGTTCTGAACAGTGTGTTTAGATATTCTGAGATTGTGAATACATACCTAAAATCAATTTGTCTTGTTTACTATATTTCAGGAACCATGCCTGAACATTTTACTCGTGAATACTTGAAATCATTATGGCTAGAATTCTATTTCAGTATTGATTGTAATTATCTATGGAGTTAACCATTTTGAAAAAAATCAATGTGTAAATGGGTCCCCTTCACAAATTATCGTGAAAATGAATCTTTCACGAAAATAAAGTGGTTTATAGCAGCATTTGTATGAACAACCTTCTTATAGCTTAGCTACTGTATTCCACTTGTCTCGTCGGCATATTTTAATTACTATTTATACAACTTAATACACTAATTATGCAGATGTCCCGCTGCACGAATTTGGTGCCGGACTGCATAGTTGCACATTTAAAACAGTTACAGTCATCACATGTTTTGAAAGCTCAGCAGAAAAATGTTGATAAAAGCAAAACAAGATGATAAATTGCCAAGCTTTCAATTCCAAAGGTCTTGATATGGCAACATAATGATGAGATGAAGGCGTGGAGTCAGGCACACATCACTTGTTCTGACAGCAATAAACCTGTTTGGAACGGTTTCCTGAACACTAAAAATGTTCAGGTTTCTTGCACTGCCCCTTACTTTGTTGTTTGATGTAGGTAACATACCTCCTGAATCAGTGAGGTAGGTGTAGTGTAACTCTGTGTTGTTACTGTTAAACTCTGACCTCTAGGTATATATATATATACAGTTACTGTTGAACTTTGACCTCCAGGTCATATATACAGGATTGAACCCTGAACCCTGAATATCAAGAGATTGTTGGTCCTCAGGATTCATCATAGGTAAAGTACACAGCCATACGTATTGTCTGTATTTTACCTGCTTTTTAAAGGATCTCTGGGTTTACCATAGGTACAGTATTGTCTGTATTTTACCTGCTTTTCAAGGGAGTTTATCATAGGGTTTTAATGGTAGATTTATACAGTAGTGAAAATAAGAAACCTAATTCTGCATTAGTTACCCATCCCTTGCTCTCGACCGACCATCTTTTCTCTTTACCATAATAAACTTAAGTGAAGTAAAGTCGCTATTATGGCCATTTTCTATGACTTTTTGAGTCCTTATATTCTCTTGGGGCCAATTAGCTCTTATCAGGATAAATACGGTTAATCTCAATAATGTGGTTGGTTTATTGGTGCCCAGATTGAGAGTGGTAAGAGACAGGGCTAACTGTTGGAACTCGTCCATGATAATGAAGTCTGCAAAGTCTGGTGCAATTTCATTGAAACTTTGGATTCTATCCCATTAAAAAATCTGTGTTGTTTAGGAAATCCTGGTGCAAGTGAGTTACATGTGCTTTTAACCAGACAGACTGAACATTTTATGATGCAATGAAAAGTATACAGAAAATCAATGGACAGTTACAGATTTGTATTAACTGTTGATCCTTATGGTGACAATTGTTTCTGGTACTCCTCACCTGATTGTACTGGTAAAATGTCTTTGAATAAACAACTCAGTATTTGTCATAAAAAGGATAGATATATAAGGATATGAAAAAACAACTCAGTATTTGTCTTAAAAAGAATATATATATATAAGGAAATGAAAAAGTTGAATGAAAACCCATCCTTACAATGATTACGTATTTGTTGAGGAAATGTTAGATTTTGAGCCATATGAATTATACACACATTAATGTCTGACCTTTGAACCTCAACTCGCTTACACGAACATTTGTCATTTTACAGTAAGCAACTCTGTCAATTAAGTTTGTTTCTTCATTCATGTTAAGTATACTCAAGTATATTCTTGTACTGTGTGTGTGAAATGATGTCCTACAGTTAGTACTTTGGACCTAGCTGACACATTTTACCTCTGAAACACCGCATGACTAGGAGTTAAGGTCAAAGTACACTGGTCAAGTGGCCTTAGAAGTGATGAGGAAAACTGTCCAAAACCTTACCCTATATTGGAGCTAGGCTCTCTGGTCCCAGAACCTAACCCTATATTGGAGCTAGGCTCTCTGGTCCCAGAGCCTAACCCTATATTGGAGCTAGGCTCTCTGGTCCCAGAACTTAACTCTATATTAGAGCTAGGCTCTTTAGTCTCAGAGCCTACCCTATATTGGATCTAGGCTCTCTGGTCCCAGAACCTAACCCTATATTGGAGGCTCTCTGGTCCCAGAACCTAACCCTGTTGGAGACTCTCTGGTCCCAGAACCTAACCCTATATTGGAGGCTCTCTGGTCTCAGAACCTAACCCTATATTGGAGCTAGGCTCTCTGGTCCCAGAACCTAACCTTATATTGGTGGCTCTCTGGTCCCAGAACCTAACCCTAAATTGGAGCTAGGCTCTTAGGTCCCAGAACCTAACCCTATATTGGAGGCTGTCTGGTTCCAGAACCTAACTCTATATTGGAGGCTCTCTGTCGGTGGCTGGGATGTTATGACAGCAGTGTCAGAACTTTTAACCCTGCTGTCATTCACTGTGTTATTTCAATTTCTGGTACATAGATCTGTTGTCAGTTTACCCTGCCACCAAATACTGACGTAGTTATACCTAATTGATCATCTTCAATAGTGGAAAGCATTTTGATTAAATATGCAAGTTCATCTTTTTCCATTTTAGGAATATCTTTCACTTCATATATACCGCCATCATCAATATCAGCTAAACAATTTTCATGAGATGGAAATAAATGTGGCATTAGATTCAGATTGAGATTCTTGATTTCAATCCTTGTGTTTTACAACACATCAGAGAGAAGACACGACATATATAGTTTTTACAATACAATACAATGACATACAGTATGACAGTATGGTGTATATTTTTTACAGTAAAATCAGATTCTGAATGTATATGTGCAATATACTATATAGACTTGACTCAGTGATTGGCTGTTTGATATGGGCAACAGCTAAAGGTTAAATGTTCAATGATGATGAAGCTATTATAAAGTGTCATCACACCAAATTATCACAACTTGGACACCAATAGAATGAAACCCCACCCAGTCACATTATTTTTACATTGGGCAATTGACAGAATTGAAGAAAAAAAAAGGAGTTTCCCAATCTCACTGGACTAAAAATTCAAAATAATTTTTCCATCTCATGAAAATTGTTTAGTTGATGTTGATGACGGCGATATGTATGAAGTGAAAGATATTCCTAAAATGGAAAAAGTTATTTGAAAGTCAAGGAGTTATTTAATGTCTATTGCTTTCTATGCATCTGTTTTGAAAACAGAAAATGAAAAAAGTTTTTAAAGTCTGTTTGCTGTTTTGTTGCATTGATGTATTTCTTGACATGCTCGAAGTCTCCTGAACTGCTTGAATACCACTTACCAGACACTATATCTCCTAGCTGGTACGTATACTGACCAGACACTATCTCCTGGTACGTATACTGACCAGACACTATCTCCTGGTACGTATACTCATTGAGATCTATTCTACTACTGTGAGGGACACTACTCTATATGTAGGATGTATATAACCCAGAGATGACAACTTTATGAATGGATTAGTGGCCGTGTCATTCAGGAAAAACATAATACTATATACATTGTTGTGGGCATGTTCACGTCCTGGCAAATTACCCTGAACAAGTAGTGTAGTGAGTATTAGGAGCTAAGACGATTATCTTTTACGAGTGGAACAATGCTCGTTGGTGGTAAACATATGTGCATCCGTACTTAATGTCCCATGATAACTACTAACACAGTGAGTATGAAACCAGTTTATGAATGGATTAGTATCAACCGCACCTGACACGTACAATAACTGAGGGCTACTGTTATTGTTTTATAGTGGGAGGATGTGGGGGCCATACGCCATGTTGACGAGGCAGTTTTTGACATTTCCGGTTGTACCTGACCATATTTATTTGTCGTGGTTGCATAATAAACGTCATGGCTGTCCGTCAGAATGCCATGCTATTCGTTGTGGCTCGTCGGCGTGGCTATCTGCATGTTAAACAGAGAGAGTCCTGCGGTGGTAGATACAGAAATATGTCCACCAGGTTGCTAGGGTTATAGCGTGCAGCTTTGATACAACTTGTTACAACTCTATGTATACAAAGAATTCCTGGGATTGGACAGAGCATGCCTCACTCATGATTGCCAACCTTTTTTTTGACCGAGAAAGTCAAAAAACAGATGTTCTTGCAGTTCCAGAAATTCTGCATATCTTCTTGGGTTTGTGGCCTCTCTCAGAAAATTACATTTCATCAATGTAGAGTTTCCTCCCCCTGATTCATTCAAAAACAGCTTATAAATTTTCAACTTTTTTGCAAGGCGGGTTGAAGGTCAAATAATGATTACATTGATGGAAATGAAATTATTTCTTTGTTCCCTTTAGCTGCGTTAAAAAATCTCTATTGGATAAGCAATTGTAATTACATTTTTAGCACAAGTTTTAGCTGGCTGTCCTAGCACATGCAAATGAACCTTGATCTTTCTGCACTTGTTGGGACAGCTATTTTATTGACCGAGGTTACGAGACTGCCGACTTACTGTAGACAGAGGGTGAGTAATTTGTATATATGCTGGCTATAGGACATGCAGTGTATTTATAAAATACATAAAAAGTGCTAGCCTGGGCAGACTTTAAACTCATTCACCCCTGAAGACACATTTGAACTCTTGCAATTCATAGGTTGGAATAGTTCATTACGAAATTTCAGGGGTGAATGAGTTAAAAGACCCAAGGTTAGATATGCATTATTTAATCGTCTTTACTATACCGACATGCATCAATTAATGGTGACATATTAATTTGACCTTTTGTTACACTTGTACACAATATTTTATCAGAATATTTACTCAAAGAGAGTTTCCTGGAATAGGTAAGACATGTATTACACAGTGTATAGCTTGTTGAAGCTGAACACAACAGTTAACTGGTAATGTAGCCCCTGCTGTGATGATCAGTAATGTTCGTATATAAAACACTATACACTGTCATTGGCTTCCGGCAGGAATCACTCCAAAATGAGTCCCTATAGGGCTATCAAGCTGGAATATGGGCCATTATCAGCCAGGAACTCTGACTCATTATTTCAACTCTGGCCAGGAACGAGGCCCTATCTGGCCAGGAACAAGGCCCTAAAATAGACCAAATCTGGCCAGGAACTGAGGCCCTACAATAGACCAAATATAGCCAGGAGCAAGGCCCATAGACCAACTTTAACCAGGAAACCTGGCCCATATAGACCAAAAATAGCCTGGAATTGAGGCCCATAGATCAACCTCTGTTGGTGATAGAGTCTATGGTCTATTGTTCCTGGTCTTTGAACCAGTAGTTCTGACTAAGAGTGGTCAAACAGTGCCTGGAGGCTTCCTAGCTAGGTAATAGTTATATCCCATCCGCACTCGATGGTTTAGTTACTGCCTCATCCCATAGACCTTATCCACCATGGAATTCAGGTTCATAGCCACAACATACATGTATAAGTCAACCATCTTCCTGTCTTAGGTGTATAAGACACTATAAAAGTACAATTATTGATAAAAGGAGTAAGCATAATTAAGGCTCTGAGGAGGATCATGTTTCTGTCGAGTACTTAACTGTCCATTTGTCTAGGTAAAGCTACAGATAACTCGCTAATTGTACCAGGGGGATAGGACCGTTAACTGTGGGCTGTATGACAAGGATGAATTTCTCACTACTTTGGGGATTCAGCTTACAGCTTGAAATTGGGAAAATTGTGTTGCAGCAAAACAAATTGGGATTTATTTTACAAAAGACGAAATCAATCTATTATTTCATTTTAGATGTCTGATGTTACATTGTCATCAGAGCACAAGCTGAAATTAAATTTAAAAAAAAACAATGAAAATATAAATTATTGATTGATTATTATTTGTTCAAAACTAAATTGAGAAGTTGAAGTTTATTTTGAGAAATACAGCTCTATTTTCCATTGGGAATGGGGCTAAATTTTGATCCAATTAGATATGTTTACTTTTCCAAGCACTCACACACATACTGTACATGTATGTACTGCAGGAACATCATTAAATAACCTTAGCATAGCAATAACACTTTTACCATATATTCCTTTTCATCAAAGTATCACACAAGGAAAAGGAGAATATTAATTTCAGATGGAATATAAGTTTCAGATGATTTTAATAATGAAACATGTGTGACATGTGCCTCGACATTTATAATATGCTATTTAGAATTTACCCTTTCAACACTGTAGACCAAAATGGACTCCTCCAGATCAATGCAATGTAGAGTCTACTAAAGTTACATAGGGGTGAAAGGGTTAAAGTCTAAAATTGAAGGTTTAAAAGATAATTTTAACATCTGCAGTACTTAATTGTTCTACCTAAGATTCCTTTATGAAAAAATGAGAGAAAAAAAAATGTTCATAGTTATATGATTTGTAAAATTTAAATGAATGAATTTGCTTCCAAAATAAAACTTGTATAGGGAATGGAATAATGTTGATAAGAGTTACTTCCCCTGATCTCGTTAATAATAAAGATAAAAAATGACTTTTTGTCATTATTTTGGATTACAGACTCAGTAAAGTCAATTTTATATTTAATACTTGATAACATTAAACATACTGTATAAATCTTGTGTTAATTGAAGGTTAAACTCAAGAGATATCTTAACAACAATTTTAAGTCAGTCAGTATAAAATATTCTTGTGACTATATAAAATCAGAGAACCGCATATATCTCATAGACGACGGACGTTGCGCCATGGCTATTCCCATTACGGGCCTAATCGCTCACCTGGTAATAGTTTATGTTTTATAACGTGAATTTTTCTACCTGCTTTAGCAGGTAACAAATATTTAAAGAGAACTCCCCTCAACAAATACAGTTAATCCTTACCATGATGTGATATGAAATGTGTTCAGATCTGAACACAATGAGAAATGGGTGAAGCCTTACCTTCACAAACCTACTGGTAGTTGAGTATGATGTTTGTCATTTGTGATGACTTCGGAAATAGTTTTCCATGTGGATGTTCTCTCCATCAGTTACATTAGACTTAATATCAAACAAAATAAATATCAAAACCTGTCATGTTAATTATATCGTTAATTCAATAATATGAAATTCATATAATTTGAAGAAGGAAAATGGTGTTCCTTCATATATTGGACATCAGTTGGGCTATGAACATCACACTTCAAATTTCTACATGTACATGTAAAGGAGGGGGAGCATTAAAGAGCAATGGGAGTTGTAATACAAGTCACTTTAGGCCCAACCACCAGTTCTCCAACAGTAAACCCAGCCTGTTTTTCATCTCTTATCACAGCACTCTTTAATAATGCCATTAAGAAATCATTCAGTGTTGGCTGAGTATGTATCTGACCTTTGGCCTTTCAACCCTCAAATGCATCTGATCAGATTCTGCTGTAGAAACCTTGTTAGAAACACAGAGTGAAACCATAGGAGGAGGTTTTACTGGGAGATTTACCATAATGAAATCCAGAATTTAAAGTTGCTGAATGAAGTTTACTGGGAGATTTACCTTAATGAAATCAAATCCAGAATTTAAAGTAACTAAAAGAAGTTTACTGGGAGATTTACCATAATGAAATCAAATCCAGAATTTAAAGACACTAAAAGAAGTTTACTGGGAGATTTACCATAATGAAATCCAATCCAGAATTTAAAGTAACTAAATGAAGCTTACTGGGAGATTTACCATAATGAAATCCAATCCAGAATTTAAAGAAACTAAATGAAGTTTAAAACTTAAAGATCTTTTTAGAAATTTTCAAAAGCAGATGTTACTCAAGTTTTGTATTTGTTTTCAAATTTGAGGTAGAAATTTAATACCTAGAACAGCCAACAGCCAGCTGTCATCACTTACATCATGATTTTAACTTCATGATTATATAACTATTATGTGGCTTTGCCATTGGTTGTGTCATAACTTAACAATTGACTCTTACTGGTATATATAGAGGCACTGTAGAGCAAATTTAAGTGTTCCTCTGGGACCTCTATATTGACATTTAACCTTGTTATACATTTCCACGGCTCATGTCTACTTCAGATGTCCAGATGTTAACATTTTCATGTACATGACAGAAGTGGTGATGTCTCCAATTATATTGCAGTGTGTCTGTGTGAGAGGTGAACAGAAGGATGAAACACTTGTCACCCACTTGTCATCTCATCCTTAATGTGAAGTGTACTTGTACCATATACATCACAATCATACATCTAACACTGTCAATAAACCTTAACATTTAGGTGACCAATTTCTGGATTTAGAATTATTCATCCTCTTATCCGTCCAGAAGTACATTCATTTGTTCATTTGTTCGGTCAAATCATCTGTTCATTCGTTTGTTAAATCATCTGTTTATTTGTTTGGTAGGCACGGTAGTCTAGTGGTAGGACGCCGGGCTCGTGATTGAAGGGTTGTGGGTTAGAGTCACGGCACAGCACTGTGTTAAAATTGTATCTTTGAGCAAGATACTTTACTCTGCTTGTTCCAGTCTACTCATCTGTAAATGAGTGGTTGGGCAGTGTTAGAACTGTTGAATGCTAGCTGTTAGTGCCGAAATGGCAGCTCTAGCTGGCTGCATGTATGCTCCCCAGGGAGTTAAGAAATATATTGGCTGGTTGCAAAGGCCCTATAACCATGGATGATAACTTGTGAATCGATTTGAGACAACCTACGAACTAGGTTGTGATAAAGCGGTATATAAGAACTCCAAATTATTATTATTTGTTAAGTTGTCTATCGGTCTGTCAAATCATTTGTTCATTCATATGTTCATCTGTCTGTTGAATTACTTGTTAATTTGTTCTTTCATTCAACTGTTCATTCTTTCATCAGCTATATGTTAATGAATTTGTTTTTCTGTCAAATCATGTATTCAAACTTTTTTTTAATAGGATGACATTTTGGTGAGACAGAGCTGTACAGTGAAACATGTCTGGCGTTCTGTAAGGTTTTCATAACGGTTGCTATAGCAGCAACTCTGTTTACCTAAGAGGTCATCTTACTTAGTGTCAACATCCAAGGGAAAGCAAGGATTGATAAAATCTGGTGTAACTATGAAGGGGTGGAGGAAATAATGAAGAGACAGTAGAAAATGAGGAATGGGAATATAGATTGGAAAATTTAGAAGAAATATGAAGGCTGAGAGGTGGATGACTGGGACAAGAATTATGAGAAATTGTAAGTTAAGATAGAGAAAGCTGAACGATACATCAATCCAGCTGCCATGCTCTTCACGTATGTGGCTCATTTTATCCAGACTTCATAGAAAGAAATGCCAAAAAATTGTTTCAGTATATGTGTGGGAAAATGAAGGTTGTTTTGGTTTTGTGTTACAGTATTTTGAAATGGAAGAGATACGGTTAAGACTTCTTAAAGCATACTTGATCAGGGTTATTTCTTTCATATTTATGGGACATATAATCTGGTTGGTTACAACTTGTATATGTTTCAATTTGACAGATTTATCTTTACAAGTTATGATATATACCAGCTTATAAAACACATTTTGAGCTTTTTGAGAATTTAGGAGAATTCTGTGTCATATTCATTGACAGCTGAGACTTTCATTACTTGATTGTGTTCGTATAAATTAGGAATATTTGGTATGGGTGTTGGAAAGAAAACTACTAAATCTCCTTTTCTGTCATTTTAGATTTCGTAAACTAACATACCCAAAGTACTAAATCATCTGTAACTCCAAAGTCTGTGGCTTTCGGTACTTCTTTGTGTTCATATAAAATATATATATGTATTTGAAAGGGGAAAAAAATCTTGTCTTTTTTAGACATTGTAAACTTAATATATACAAGCATTAAATCATAAGTATAACTTCAAAGTGTCTATTAAATTAGGTATACGAGGAGAGTTGTTTATCTCCAAATATCTCTGGTCACTATTATAATTTACATCAGTAGAACTTTGAAGTCCTGGCAGGGTTTTACAGAGGTTAGGCCCCAACACTGATATAATAATATAAAGGTGAGATTGTCGCCCTGACTCTTCCCCCAGGGTAGAAGCCCTTGTAATCCTCCATTTCCTATTCCTCCCGAAATAGACCATTGCTCCTGTCTTTACCTTTGATGTAGCCGTCCTTGTTTAATTCTGATGGTCTGTTTGAGATTTGTGTGTGTGTCTGGTTATCATATGGAGTTGTTCTGCAGACTCTGTGTGTGTATATGTCTGGGTTTTACCCAATCTTACATTGTGTATTGATCCTGTACTCTTTGCTCCTCTGACTTGAACAGTTTATGTTCTATGTACTTCAAGCAGAAAAAATAATCTAATCTGGTGTTTCTTGTCTCCACAATTCTCTCCTAGGCTACCACAGCAAGGTCACAATGTCCTTGAGCAACCAAGTTAGTGACAGAAAGGGCACATCTTAATCTCCCGTATACCAAACTTTGGAAATACGTCACAAATTCATTCAACAAATTAATTTACAGTATCTTGAAGATAAGTCTGGTTCTGGTTTTCCAGTCTCCATCCTGCCTTAGAAAAGAGGGTAAAAATAATATCCAGGTCAGTGTCAAAGGTCATACCCAGACTTCAAGGTCACCATTTTGAGCAATAATTTGGTGACTTGATCAACCCGTCAGAGCTTCCTTGTATAGATTACTTCATTCAAGATCCTGGCAGTTATGGAATGCAAGTTTATATCAAACTTTGATATACATGTGTACTTGCCAACAATCCCCTGATTATCTCCTCTACAGGAAATAGATGAAAACTGCATTCATTGTCCCTTGACGATGAAATACAAATCTAGTCCTGGTTCTGCTGTCAATGCCTTAATCCTTACAGATTGTAAGACTGTATAATTCAATTGCCATGCATTTAAAAGATATACATCAGGTATATCTTTCTTTTTGTGAAATTGTAGCTACCGCAGGAAAACTTCATTCAAGATTCCTTGACAATGGATTACATAAGTCCGTCCTCAGCCCTTACTCATTACTATACCTTCTTAAAGATCATTGGTAATTTAAGCATTTGGTATTAAGTGTTATGTCATAAAAGTAGACAAACCCTCATGCGGTTCACCTTGTGATTAACCCAGCGAGGTTGGTACGGATGGTTTATTGACCCTGAGCCTAACACCACATTCTGATTATGTTAATCAATGAAGTTTTCTCAATGAGGAATTAATGATTTTTCTTGAACTGATTGTTGAACAAGTGGGCCTGGTCTCAACCCAATTGAGTGCTGTGCCCTGACCATTATTAATATGAAATGTAGACCAGATTTAATTCACACAGGCAGTCTTGTAAAGTTATCAAGAATTGATTGATAGGATATTTGATGTACCGAGTCACCTGAATAATAAAGTTCGTTGTTGAAGCCTTATACATGCATTGTGCACCTAGCAGGTGGTAAATTGCCAGTCTACTGCAAAATACCTGTCCTTCCTTACAGTTCTGGTAGGTCAAATGCTACATAATATAAATCTATTTATAGAGCACTTCGTGGTCTTGTTTGGAAACATGTGACTTGTAGATATGTGTATTAACATCCAATCATTTAAACCGTTGACACTGTAATGTATGCTAATGAGGTATACTTAGTAATGAAGGAAGGTATTTGACAATTAAGTGACAGAAAGAGAAGAATTTAAAATATTTCAACCAGTGATTTAATGTTGAGAAAATGTTTACAAAATGGATTATGATGCATTTGATGTTGACATAATTATTGTGAATAGAAGGAAACACTGGGGGAACAGTTAAGGCGATGGGTAAATAAATTATATTTGATCAAAAAAAAAATTAAATTAAAAGGTGATTGAGGTGAAAAAGTCTTAAGATGTGAAAGATTGTGTTTTATAGTTATTTGAATATAAGAGGAATTTCAGTGTTTGTTTGTTTATGGTTTAATTGCTTATCAAACACTGTGAAGATCCTATAGGGCCATTGCACAGTAAATGGTTCACAGAATGTAACAATTAAAGGTGGGCCAATTCAGAAATAAAAACTGTAAACTTGTGTTGACCCTTTAGGTGCCGTTAGCATGACACATTCCACCGACCCACAGGTCATGGCGAAAGTCCAGCAAAATAAAATGATACTGAAAGTTAAAGAATAATGAAATTTATTTTAGATGAAATGAATAAGCTAACAGAAGACTTTTGACGTTCTAGTTTAGCAGTATTTGAATACATTTAAATATGGACGAGAGTATAATATATATATAACCAGATTTATATAAAATATTGAAACCAAATGGCCTCTTGATTCTAGAAACTTCTTCTTTTTTTAAAGGAGGCTTTTTTATGAACTTTTGGGAAGGCTGATACGAAGTTCAAACTAGGAGGAAATGAGCATGTAGAATAATGCTTAACAAAAACTTTGAGACTGGTAGACAGATATATTAAGTATTGAGATTATATGTACACCTAACATCACCTTAACCAGAGGTACACATTTAATTACTGTCCCCACCCTACAGACATGACTCCCCATACATTATAGACATTCACTTTTCAAAGGAAAAATGCAGTTCTTTGTAGCAGCTCTTGTTAGCCCAGCAATAGTGTATGTTTCAAAGGGTAGATTTAATATGTAATCTCACCCAGAGAACATAACTTTTATCGGACACATATCAGAATTGCTGTAAAAAGGGTGCAGTTTATTGCCATATAAGGGGTACATTTCACTCCCTGGGAACAACTCTGTGAGGGACAAACCTCATAGTGCTTTAACTCATTCACCCCTGAAACTTCATAATGAACTATTCCAACCTTTGAATTGGAAGAGTTTAAATTTGTCCTCAGGGGTAAATGAGTTAATAGGGGTGTAGCTTATTGCTGTGTAAGGGGTATAGTACCACTGCCAAAAGAAGAAAATATGCATTGGAAAGTTTTTTCTAGCATGACTTTACCTTTTGTAAATCTTTTCTGAATAGATAACCATCCCTTGCTGTACTATTATGAAACAGAAAACAAAGATAGCTCAAAACAATGGTTGAACAACAGTGTTCTGAATGTATATATATATACACAGTAGGGTGTACATGACCAGGACTTGAACCCTGCACCTCCCAGAGTTACCAGGTCAACACTAGTAATTTGGGCCAGTGATCATGCTTCAAATACATCCATAACGAAATTAAGGGGAGGTTATACTGCTTGTAGGGATACTGAAGAGATTGGGAACGTCACTGTAACAGGTATATTCACTATCTGGGAAATACTTAGGGGACAAAGTTTACTCCTTGGGAATTTCCTTTTAGATAGGGGCATTTCACTGGCTTGGAAGGCTGTTGAATGTTCCTCTAAGATGTTTGTTTCGATCCCTAGGTATGGCCTCTATAACAGATGCAATTAACTTTTTTGGGAGTAACCAACTTAGAGTGCAGCTTGTGATCCTCTGAGTGATGCATCAATATGCATTACATGATGAGATTGTGGGAGTGTGCAGATCTGGAATTCAGGAGATTTGTTTATATTGAAAGTTTAAGTAGATCTGTTGACACCTGGCTAAATGGCATATTTATGGTGGGAGATTAGGTACCAGGTACCTTAAGTATACCAATCCTGTGTTGATTCTTACAGGATTTATTTCGGTGTGGGAATAATATTCTGAAAGTGCCAGCTGGTCTGTCAGGTGCAAAAAGCTCCAGGTAAACACCTGTAGCCCAGACCTTGTTTACGACAGATGCAGTTTTTGTGGTGAAGATCACGTTAACCTTGATATTTGCTTGCCCGTTTTTTTACCAAATTTCTCTCAGCGCTGCGAGATTGTTATCACAAGTATTACACCTTACAGTGGTCCTGACTGTCAGACACTTGGCCTTTGTGTTACATTTATATGTTTTCTAAAAGAAAATACTTGTACTCCGGTTATGTTCATTTTACGGGACAGATGTGTAAATTTTGTTATCGGTAAATTTTGATGTATTTCCTATAGGAGAGATCGTTAAGGCAACATGCATTTACAAACGAACGATTAATTAAGAAATTCCTGTTACAGTAAAGATTTCTTTTTTCATAAATTTTGTAATTGATATTTATTTGTACCTGCTTTTAACCTTTTCACCCCTTTCTTACTTTAGTACACTCTTCCATGCTTTGATCTGGATGAGTCCATTATGGCTTACAGTGGTGAAAGGGTTAAGGACATATCTTGATTTTCCTGTTTTACAGTACTTATCAGATACACACACCTGCCTGTCGCACCTGTGGTGAAGTAATTAGTGGTAATTAGGTAGCCACACCTGTATATACACACCGGCAATAGTCATTACTCTATGACACTAAGAACCCTGGACTGCCATCAGTACCTACAGGAAATTGGCAGTGAGGAGAAAATTGGTTTTAAATATGCCAACTGTTGGCGTGGTATCGCGGTTATAGATTTGGCCTCCTATTGGCAGTGATGTGGAAGTAAGGGTCACAGCTCAGGTGTAAGAAGTAATAAGGTGAAACGACAACATAATCTCTTAATACACTTTCTTTGCTTCCGAGGAATGTTCCCAACGGCTTACTCTCAAACCCAATGTCCTGCTCTCTAAAAAGAGTTGTATTTGTTCCCAAATTCAACTGTAGTATTGGTTCATTTTAGGCCTAAGATTGAAGGTCTTTGTTTTCCCCATTACTGATCCAAGTTGTAAAGTCATTAGTAAGCAGGGGAATTGTTTTATTTTGGAAAACAAATGGATTGTAATTTGTAATTTTAAATTATTACAGAATAACAAAGCACAAGTATGAAACTTTGCAAAAAATATGAAATTTTGGTGGAATATGGGAAATGAAATTATTTGAATCGAGGGGGGTGGGGGGATGTGGTGGGTAAGTTAATGGGGGGAAACAAACAATATTTTAATTTAAGCCTTCCACATATTTCGTTTACATCAAACTAAAAACAGTCTTTCATAAGTTGGAGTTCTTGTCTATACAGGTTTCCAGTTTATACAGGTTTGGTTTATAAGACAGGTTTCATATTATACATGCAAGTATGTGCAAACAGTCTCAACACATCAAAGATTATTTAACAAAATTCTAAAAATGTGGTAGAGAAAAGTGTTGAACAGGTGTAACATACTACAGACAGGTAATTACCGGCATTATACAGGTGTGTCTGGGTCTGGACAGGTAGCCATTATATACCTTATTACAGATTGATGATAAATGTACACTTCAAAACAGGTGCCCTTTGTATGCTTGCCCTACCGTACAACAGGTTTCTGTAGCTAGATCTATAGGATCTGGGAGTATTACAACATATCTTTAAAATTTCCAGGTCCTGGATCTTCTTGATGCAGTTTCAGTTTCATTAATCCAGAAAACTTGTGTTTTTCTTTACCTTGCAGAGATGAAAGCATCCAGACTGAATATACCGCAAAGGAAGCATTTTAATGAATAAAATTAGACAATAGTGATATATATTTTTATGAGTTACAGAATCCTCATGTCTTGTCTTTGTTGTGTTTGCAGGTCCAGCCACAGTGAGAATGGTTTCTAACACCGGACCACCATTACCGATGCCGATGCAGGTTCCTCAGGGTCACATGGTACAACAGATTGTGGACGAACACGGAATTCTGACACACGTTATTTTATCCCCTCAACCCCCAGGCATGCCAGTACAGCCTATGACGGTAGGATGCTATGTATGTATTTCTGTTTTTCCCCTTTTTTCTCCTCATCAGATTGGCCCATTGTCCTGCTGACCGCCTGAATGTCCGGTGCGCCTGCCTGTCCTTGCCAGCTAATCGATCCATGTCTGGTCAAAGATTGACCAGTCAATCAAGACCAAGTGGCAGTTACAATGCTTGCTGACTGTCAGCTAGCTGCCTTATTATGGTTGATGGGATGTGCTGCTCCTATAGTCTAACTGCCTTGTGATTGGTCAATTGGATATGCCTTAATCTGCCTTGTTATCAGCTGATTGGATATGTCCTTAGCTATCTTGTTCATGATTGGGCGATGGATGTGCCTAAAACCTACCTTGTGATTGGCTAGCTAGCTGGTTGAATGAGGCGGCTGTATGGCTGACTTATATATATATATATATATATATATAGGTAGACTTGTGTAGATACAACATGATAAAGCCACATCATCATTACCGTATCAAATCTAATTAGCACCTTACACCTTTAGACGTTCCTTGTCTGTTTTCTGGCCATGTGTCCATAATTTTACCATTATTTACCAACCTGCTTAAAACGAGTTTCATTATGTCTATATTTTGAGAAATTTGGAAGGTTTTTCCAACATTCTCATATTCTAAAATTCGTAAATGCTCTGAGTATGCTAATTAGGTCTTATACGGTACACTTTTAAGCCTGTCCCATTTGACACAGTTGTTCACATTCAAATGACCTTTTCTGATATCTAATTATTACATAAAAAGTAACATAAGATACATTGTACAATCTATTTCATCAGATATATCCATACCAGTACAAAGGTTCGATAAAATTAGATGGTGCGTAATGATCCTGTTCATAAAATTAATATAAGAAGAAGGCATTATGACCCCACAATTCTGAGGATGGTTCATTGTATGTCATTTAAACTTCAGTAACCCAGTTAAAAAAATCACTTTTTAATCATTTTTTCCTCTTCAAAAATGTATGTATTTTTGTGTGGTTTTTCTGAGGGCAAACATTTTGAACCCAAGTTTCGTTTTCACTTCAAACAATGTATTTTGAATGTATCGTTTTCTTTGAATTATAACAGGATATTGTACAATGAAGGTTGAAATAGCTTAATTTCACTACATATGGATCTTGGCAATCAAAGGTCACAGGTCATAGGGACAGGCTTAGTTGGCGCATGTCTATTTATAGATCTACTGTTTGTAACTACTGCATGATACACAAAACCTATGGTGACGCTCCTTCATCACTTCATTACAAGTTTACTCTTTCAGTACTACTTAGGCCTTAGAGCATCAATACAACTTCCTCTTTAGTCATCTTAGAGTGCAATATAGTTTATACCAACCTATAGTCTCATCCTCAGTGCACCATACTACATCAATAAAACCAGATCTCTGGTCCTCAGAGTGGTATATGACATTTATAAAACCAGATCTCTGTTCCTCAAGAGTGGCATATGACATGCACAAAACCAGATCTCTGTTCCTCAAGAGTGGCATATGACATGTACAAAAAAGCAGATCTCTGGTCCTCAGAGTGGTATATGACATGTACAAAAGCAGATCACTGGTCCTCAGAGTGGCATATGACATGTACAAAAGCATATCTCTGGTCCTTAGAGTGGCATATGACATGTACAAAAGCATATCTCTGGTCCTTAGAGTGGCATATGACATGTACAAAACGATATCTCTGGTCCTCAGAGTGGCATATGACATTTATAAAACCAGATCTCTGGTCCTCAGAGTGGTGGCATATGACATTTATAAAACCAGTTAACTTGTCCTCAAAGTGCCATATGACATTTACAAATCCAGTTTTCTGTTTTTTTAAAGGTCACATGGCATCAATGAAACAGTGTACTCATACTTCCTGGTGTTCACAAGAAAAACGAAAGGAACCGAAAGAGTTATCGATTTATTTGTTTTCATTAACATCTTCAAGCAAAATCTAAAATGCTTCTTTTTTCTTGAGAATATTTAGTTTTGGTTAAGCATTATTTCTGTAGAAATATTAGAAAAATAATATAATTTGCAACGACAAATGGCTTTTGCTAAACATTTCATGTTAAAGAGAATTGAAGGTTATTTGTGAGCTGTTAAACTTTACCATATAACTTTTTGTTTTAGAAACTTCAAATGAGGATGAAGTATATTTGAGTGTTACAGCTGTGTTAGGTTTTAACCTTGTATACACTGTCTGAAGTGCTTTCTTTGAATTTCCAAACATTTATTGCCGTGGTTAGATATTATTGTTTCGGAGCCCAAAGTCTCGTAAGCTCGTTGATGGTAGAACAGTATAATATAATATCTTTCCAATCTTTCTCCAATTACAGGAAACAATTAAGTCACTATTTTCCTACTTTGCCGTATAGAAGTGTTTCAGTATGTTTTCTGTGTGTGCAATTATCTTAAAGCAGTACAGGACATGTCAAGGTCACCTCCAAGATAGTGTGAAGGAATGGAAGAGATGGGGGAGGTTTGATTAGGGTTTTGGATCATCAAAACAGCTAGAGTCAAATAGAAACAGTGTCCACAGATGATGGGGCTAGTAAACTCATTCACCCCTGGAGACACATTTGAACTCTCTTAATTCAAAGGTTGGAACAGTTCATTGTGAATTTTCAGGGCTGAATGAGTTCAGGGCCACTTTAAAGTGTCATCTCACCGAAATGTCATAACCGTGACACAGTGGCACGACACTTGGTGTGACATTATTCTAGTGCCAACTTTCAAGCTGCATTCAATTTACAACGTGGGGGATGGGGGGTGTTGGAAGGCAATCAAGGGTGTGGATATTGTTTCTGTTAGGAGGTAATAAAATGCCAATTTGGACTTGCTCCGCATACTTCAAAGCACACCTGGCTTACTGTATTGGAAAGGTATATTAATTAACAAGCTGTTTGATTGCTAGTTACACTTAAAAGCAATCACATTTGCATGTGACCTTATCTTGCCATGCAGCATTTTGCAAGTCAAGTCTCGCCACTTTGTTACATATTACATAAAATTGCATTCTTAGCCCTCCTTGCAGACTCATCAGCCACAGACTCCTGTCTGCAATTTCATACTATCAATTATACTACATCATGCAGTGTCTGTCGCATTCTACAGTTATTACTAACGATTCTTGTAAAATATTTTATGTTTCCCAATATGTACAGCCGATGATTGCATGCAGAAGGTGGAAGTCATCAACTTTGTATGGAAATCTGAAAAATGCAGGAAGTTTATAGCTGGCTGTATGATGTCATTATTTTTTTCTCTGCATCATTCACATATGAAGTGTCACAAAGCCAGAGATTTGTAACATAAGGGTCGTGCATGGTCATAACTGTTTACCTTATCATCTTCATCTGGAAAATGTTTGAAAATCTCCTGCCAGCTTGTCAACTAGCTGATGTTACTATTTCCTCCTCAGATTTGATTCCTGAGTAGAAACTTTGGTAGATATTTGATAGTTGCAGTAGTTTGGGTGGATATTTGATAGTTGCAGTAATATATTTTCCTTCAAAAGTTGATAGTTGGAAAGTTGACAGTTAATTATAGTAGTAAATTGTATGGAGATTTGATAGATGTAGTAGTTTGGTGGGGATTTGATTAAGTCACTGACATCTAAGTGAGATATTTTTGTGGTTGTTATTACTAGAAGTTAGCCGATTCAACAAGATGTCTAAATCTGGTACCTAATTTCCAGTGTAGTAGAACACTCATTAATCTAGACTAGAATCAGCAGTTGCTGATACTTGTGTGTATATTGGTCTGTATTGATTTTTTCCAAGTTTTATTACCTAATGAAGATTATATTGAGAGTTTCATAATTGCCTGTGACTCGATCTTGCATGTTTTTGTAAAAGTGAAACCTTGTCTTATCTGGCACCCAGAGGAACACAGCCTTTTCATTTTGGTTTGATTAGAAAGGTTGTTGGAATAAACAGGTTTTATCTTTTTTATTAGAACTCTTGATATAATTGCCTATGTTGGATTAGACCAGATACCAGAATATGCAGGGGTCAGATGAGACAGGTTTCACTGTATACATATCTATATCCACAGAGAATTTTATATTAATTCTACTAAATATCTGCATCCCTTACATAGAAATAATGCTCACCTACATCATTTTAACATCATTACTATATTGTTTCTATTTATCTTGTCAAATGTTAATTTGTGTGTAGTTTAATACAGAATTGTGTATTGTAAGTTTAATACAGAATTGTGTATTGTAAGTTTAATACAGAACTGTGTATTGTAAGTTTAATACAGAATTGCGTATTGTAAGTTTAATACAGAATTGTGTATTGTAAGTTTAATACAGAATTGTGTATTGTATGCTTAATGCCAATCTACTTAAAATTATATCTTCACATCGCTCCCGTTTACTGATATGTCGCGTTGAAGATCTAACAACATCCCATAGAGGGTCACGTCAGAGGTCAACATGAATACATTATCGCATTTATAACAAGCCAATCAAAACACGACATAACTCTTTCATTCAACCAATCAGAAAGCAGGACCTGTAGCATTTAATGCAGACATCTTGTAGCCCAAAATCCACTTTTTCGTCTGGTCCAGTGATAGTTTGAATATAGCGAAGCCTGTCATTGGTTAATTTAAGTTTCAGGTTGTTAAACTTTTTAACGACAACATCACCAGAAGAGGAAGTCTCTCTTATTTCAAAGCAAAATCCACAAATTGTACAAATGTTGTCTTGTAGATAGACACGGCGTGGTGTCATGGGCGCCGCCATTTTCGATGCTCATTTGACACCTCTCGGTCTTTTATCATAGCAAGTGTGTTCCGAAATCATTATTTCATCACTTACAGAAATGCGTAAGCTCTCATCTGATTGGTTAATGCAAAGGTCGCCTGAACATGACCCTCTACGGGATGTTGTTAGATCTTCAACGCGACATATCAGTAAACGGGAGCGATGTGAAGATACAATTTTAATTAGATTGGCTTAATGCAAAACTGAATACCCACAAAAAGAATATCAAGATTTTTCTTTTCCATAAACTATCACCAATTTCATTGGTGTTTAGAAATTTTATCTTTTATACAATATCATTTCAACTATGTTCTTCAGTTCATCCTATCCCTCGTTCGGCGGGATGGTGTAACAACAAAACATCATAATTAATTTAAACTTGATATTTTTTATACCAAGACTATGTCATTGCTGTACAATTGTGACTGCAGAGTCACAGATTTTTCACTTCCAAACTCATTTACATTTATGTTTGATTTTCGAAATCCAATAATTACAGTAATTTGAGAAGTGGATATGAATACAAGTATACAATTGATTACACTGATTGAATTAGACATGCTCACTTAACCCTTTCACCCCTATGTAACTTTAGTAGACTCTACCATGCATTGATCTGGATGAGTCCTTTATGGTCTACAGTGGTGAAAGGGTTAAGACAACTGGGAGGTTTTTGTCAATCTTAGTGAGGTGTTTTGAATTATATGATGCACAATGTTGCAATAAATTGAAGTGTTATGTAAAAAATAATCCATGGAATATTAAATCAATATTTAGAATGTGGTACGTTTGTTTTTCAATTAGTAAATTTCCTAGTGGAATATTCTTTGTATCACTTTTATTAAATTATGTTGTGAAGGTTTTTATTTGTTTTTTAATATTATAAAAAAAAAAAAAACATAATCTGGAGGTGATGGAATAACTAAGCTAAGCCTTGTTTAAGAATTGAAATCATAATAGTTTAATTGGCAGGTAGATTTTCAATTTGTTGTTTAAACCACTAAACATTGTTTACCTTTATATAACCACGGATAATAATGTGTGAACCGCTTTGAGTTTGAGATGACCTACGGACTAAGTTGTGATAAAGCGTTATATAAGAACTTCAAATTATTGTTATTATTATTACCATATAATTTCCAAAGACAGACCTGACATTTCAGTCAGAAATGTCAGTTGCCACATTATATTTATTGATTTTGTTTGGAGGACTTCAGTCAAACACATAACTGGTTTGGGACTAAAAGATTAACGGTTTCAAATGGAATATTTGACCCAGTTTAAGTTTTCTCTAGTCAACTTAAGATTTAAAAAAAAATTGCTTTCATGCAAAGAAATTAATTTCTGAAGAAATTTCAAAACATTCATGAATTATTTTACATTGGGAGTTTCCTAATTTATTTGCCAAGATATGGGCAGAAGTTTAATTGGATTTCATTTATTTTTTAATTAAACTTTAAATTATATTTTTAGGCAAAACATTCCCTCAAATGGATTCCTTGGGCATGTGATATAACTCACTCCCAGCAGTAGTGTTGCTTTTCAGCGTCTGTCAGATAAGAAATGTGTGCAATCTGATGTAAATACAAAATAGTTTTTAAAGTATTCTATTTTGTTAAAAAAATAATTTATTTTTGTTTTCTGCGAGGTTGATCTAACTGTTTTCTTGTTTGTGTTTTGTAGGGTGGACCAAACAACAATGCACCTCAGTATTACCAAGGTTACACGCCTCACTACCCTACCCACCCCTATCACCACCACCCCGGGGCATCTTCCCATGTTCCTGCGGGGGCACCTACACACCCTCATGGTACCCCACCCCCACCAAGCTGCAGTAGTTTACCCAGTGGACCAGTTCACAATCCAGGTAGGTAGTATTACTGAAGGTCATATGTATTGTTGTAGAACACGTTTCAACTATGAAGGTCTTACTCCAAGGTCATACTCCAAAATCATATCACAGATATATAAAGCATGTAATACCAATGAATGTCATACTCTAAAGGTCATACTCCAAGGTCATACTCCAAAATCATATCACAAATATATAAAGCATGTAATACCAATGAATGTCATACTCTAAAGGTCATAATCCAAGGTCATACTCCAAGGTCATAATCAGAATATGTAAGGAATGTTATATTGCTGAGGGTCATACTCCAATACTCTAATCCATGTAGATATATAGCATGACTATGATCTCTAGAATAGTTCCCTGGAAATTAGTTCCTCCTGGAATAGTTCCTCCTAGAATAGTTCCCTGGAATAGTTCCTCCTGGAATAGTTCCTCCTGGAAAGGGCTAGAATTATAGGAGAATATCAAAAGTCAAGGTTACATGAACATGCAATAACAGAGAAAATGTTACAGGAAAAGATAACAAGGTCAAGGTCATTTAAGTATGGAAATTAAATGGATCAATAATTCATGTGGCAGAAGGAGAAATAAGTTTATGAAAGTATCTACTTTAGTAATAACGTGGTTAAGGTGACAGCTAGGAACTATGTAATGGTGAAGGTTGATAAAATCAGGAAATTAATCAGATCAACATTTTCTGTGGCAGAGGTAAGAAAAGTTAAACAAAACAGTATATTAAGTGTTTAATGTGACATTAAAGTAGCATGCAAAATGTGTAATTAAAACATACTTAAAATGTATGCTTCCCAAAGATATTATAGAATATTGTTGAGGCAGAAAAAAATCTACAAGGAGGCTTTGTTCTCTGAAACTCTTTCCAGACTATCAGGCTTCTGTTTTTAATGATTGAACTCTCCTGTCTACTGCGGTAAGAACAGGTGTATAGGGGAATTCCCTTGTGATGTCACTTCCTGTGTACATATCAAACATATTGGTGACACATCAGCAGAGATAAACTGCCATCTGATAGACAGTATTTACAGTTGAGGCCAGTGACTGTGTCAATAATCCGTGTCAGTTTCGGACCTATCTTCAGCCACTTTAAGTGGCATACATTGTCACTAGCTCATTGCCAAGGGTAATTGAACTCAGGTAAGACTGACCCATTTTCTTCGTCTATTTTCACTTTAGGTCAAATGGGTTGAGCAATTGACATGGTATATGTAGTTTGCATACAACTCTTGGATTTAAAGTCTGAATGAAATTCCACTGTTTACACAAGCATGAAGGGTTACTTGCCATCTTGCTTTATGTGTCGCCCATTATATATATATGAACGCCTCTGTATTAGCAACCAGGGATATTCTATAAATAGATGCAGGTCACGTACCTACGTTAAACATTTACCTGTACAAGTCTACCTGAATAGGAATTGCATTATTATGCTGACACAGTAACCTGTATGAACCTTCCTGGATCTATATACACATTGATGGTACCAAATAGGTCTCACTTCACCTAATTCAAATATAACTACACATGTATTAATCAACCTGGGCAAATGTTGTATAGTAATGCTTATACAACATGGTTTGGCAATTCTATTTCAATTTCACCTAGTTCAAATATAAGTCAATGCCACACAGAATACTGTATATTAACAGTTGCCCAACAGTGGCGNCATGATTTTTAAAGAGCAAAAAAAGGGGTATTGAAGCCCAAAAAAACCCTCTGGATCCGCCACTGTCCATAGAAGTCTATTTCTTTTAAATGAAATATTACATATTTAATGTAACCCAAATTTGTAGAAAGATACATTTGATACCAGGTTAGTTCTTATCAACTACTACAATACATTAGCATTACAGTCTTCTATGTGCACTGTAAGTTTACATATTTTAGTGATAATTAAGTGACTTCAGTTACATTGAGTTCTCAAGCAAAAGGACACAAGCTTTATCAAGTAAGTGTCTTTTTAAAGCTTTAACAGAAATAATGAGATCAGATAAATATGATAAAACATTTGTGTCAATTTTTATTTATTTTTTCTTAATCATAAGTTCAGGAACCTTTTCACCATCATTATTTGTGGAACCTTTTTCTCATTAACATCATTTGTAAATAAAATTTCAGTATTTAAAAGTGTTACATAAAATATATATGTTTTCCACTGATGTACACCAATTTTTGGAAGACACTGTCAGTTCTGAAATCAGCCTGATGTAATAATTAAAACAGTCAGGTTCTTTTTTATTTCGTTGTAAGACATCTTTTCCACATATTTTGGTTGTTTATTAAACAGAATGGGGAGTCTAAAAAGCGGTTTGTTTGGTATAAATACCTGGCATGCTGGAATTGAGCTGGAATTTTGGCTGGGGTTTGGGATTTGTCTGAGCCTGGTATCAACAGGCACCACTTGCCTGCGGAAGGAAATTGGAGGCCAAGGTCGTTCAATAACTTAATAACATGACAAAAAAGTCTAAACACATAGAACATAAATAAAAACATCAGTTTTATTATTCATTTAATGTTATAAAATATGATATAAATTAATTCAAAAATTTGAAAAAATAAATGGATACGTGGAATGTTGATAGTGTTATCTCGGTAACGTAATGCTCAATAATACCATGGCAACGATGCAGTAATGGAAGATGAAATGTCTCAGAGAACTAACCAGATTAAATGTTACGTTAGTCAATGTGGGTTCAGTCAACCATTCACACAACTAGAATTCTTGAGAATGTTGTAGGAAATGTGTTCTCATTCTAAAAAGCACATTACAGAATTGCTAGAGGTCAAGGTGGTTTTGAGTGTTGGGTCTTGAGTAAATAGCTGATACGTTGGATTCCTGGCTCTAATTGCCTATCCAGAATGTAGAGTTGTTAGGTCTACAGCACTTTACCATGTGTTGGGAGAAAGCATTGAACTGCTTTACTTAATGTATATTACACAACTCCATCATATAAATATTAATGTTTTATAGCAGTGTTCTGGGTTAACCATATATATATGTACTACACAGAATTCCTTTATTCGATGGCATGATTTTTTTATTTTTTATTTCATGACCTTATGAGTTGACAGATGAATAGGTAATTATTAAAAGCAAATTTACCTAAATCCTAATGTACGTACATAGTTATTTTTTAATTTGAAGAACCAGAGAAAACAGGGGAGCATCAGAGATTATTTTATTTCAGAGTTTAGATTTTGCATTGTCATCAAAAAACAAGATGAAAGCACGCATTTTGTGCTCAAACCTGCTTTCTGTAACTTGCTTAAATCATGTGACATGGTCAAACAGTTCGGAGTAAACAACAGTATTTGATGCGAAATCTCTCAAAAATTCTTCCAAATCGGACAAAATGTGAAATTTTGATAAGTTATCACCGGAAACAAAGAAATAAGACTTAGAGCACAGAATTTGAGTTAAAGCATGAGAATGGTTTCACGAATACGATCCCCAATCTTCTGTCTAACGTGATATATATGTTGTGTCCCACACAATATAACATTAATAATATTGTATTTACTATTATGTATAAGGTTCTCGGGTGATGGGAGTTAATTGTATCTGAACAACATTCTTTTATCAAGTGATTAGAAATGAAGGTGTTTGTTGCGATAGGTAACAATCGTGTTATTGTAGGCATGTCTGAGGTGACGGCAGTAATTATCGATCAATGTAATTGCGTGTCCCGCCCATATGACCTTTTGGCAGGAAATGTCAAGCCAAGGCAAATGCAGTGATTAAAATCAATCACCTTCATTTGCTAGGCACAATATATCAATTATTTTCTTTCCAGGTATAACAATTTTAACATGTAAGGTCCTATAAAAATTATTATTATGTACACTGTATTACTGTTTAAATAACAAATCTTTAAAGAAGTTGATTGTGTTGAAGTTCTTTTCAAATGACAGTTTTTGACTGAATGTCAAAAAATANAAAAAAAAAAAAAAAAAAAAAAAAAAAAAAAAAAAAAAAAAATTACTGTGAAACTTCTTTGCCTTGACATTAGATTTCTTACACTTTAGCTAGGAATCAACAATTTTCAATTTTAAAGAAACATGAATTTTCAATCAAAAGTGATTGAGTTCCTGAGGAAATATTTTATTTCTTGCCAGACTATACAAATTTTGGCATGTGACATTACACAATGTAGGTAACACCAATATTGACAAACAGTGATGGGGATTTATTGAAACATTGATGCTCACACAAAATATTGATTTTTAACTCCCTTTGACCTTGACTTTGATTGCAGGACCAAATCCACCAAGTTCAATGGAGAACAGAACAAATCGACAGAGAGAGAAGGTGCGGAAAAAATATTATCAGAGACTGGAGGAGGGATTTTACAACCAAAGACCCCCTCCCCGGCGGTCTCTCAATAAAAATAAAGGTGAGATCAAAATCATACTAAACCTGAGGCAGACGTCAAGTTCATATCAAATGTAAAGTTGAGCTGAGTGTTACAACAACCGAAAGGTGAGGCCAAAATCATGCCAACCTAAAGGTGTTGTCAAGGTCCTGCCTAGGCCCTGGTAGCCTATAGGTCAAGGTCCTGCCTAGGCCCTGGTAACCTATAGGTCAAGGTCCTGCCTAGGCCCTGGTAGCATAGGTCAAGATCCTGTCTAGGTTCTGGTAACATATAGGTCAAGGTCATGTCTAGGTCCTGGTAACCTATAGGTCAAGGTCCTGCCTAGGTCCTGGTAACCTATAGGTCAAGGTCCTGCCTATATCCTGGTAACCTATAGGTCAAGGTCCTGTCTAGGTCCTGGTAACCTAGGTCAAGGTCCTGCCTAGGTCCTGGTAACCTATAGATCAAGGTCCTGCCTATGTCCTGGTCAAGGTCCTGTCTAGGTCCTGTAAACTTATAGGTCAAGGTCCTGCCTAGGTCCTGGTAACCTATAGGTCAGTGTCCTGGTAGTCCTGGTGACCTATAGGTCCAGGGCATAGTAAACATAAAGATGATGACCATATTATAATAATAGATGCATCAGAATAGAGGAGCAGCTGACTTGTTGATATTTATATATATTCCGTTGTCCATATTTGTGGCGATTTACAGTGTGGCAATATACCAATATTTATATGAACTTAGTTGTGTAGATTTGAAATTATGTTTATAGCACTATTACATTAAAGTGAACTGTATACATAAACAGGACACTGATTAGTGGAGAGGTTATTTATCTTATCACTATTGACATCTGAAAGTTGTTTTCACTACCATTATAGGGTGTGACACACATGGACAATTTTTATTCTAAAACTTAATTCCTTTATTTTCAATTAAAATGTGAAAAAGAGCCCTTGTTGATTTTTTTTTTTTTATGTATAAATCTGGATGTAATCAGAAATTTATATTGCCCCTGTTTTCAGTAATGAACAAGAAATGAATGTTTTGTCAAAAGTGATAAAAATTCAAGGAAACAAACAGTAAAAACAAAAAAAAAGGAAAAGGAGTTCTTTGAAGTCATGGAAGTTATAAATGATCATGGATCTGATATAAGGTTATCTGGAAAACCCTGTGAGAACAATCCATTATAAGACAACATAAACCATCCCAGCAATGGGGTCCAGTACAAACTCATACATCAGTCCCCACTACAATGCCATGGGTCATTTAGTGACAGATGGGATGTGCTGGGAGTTACTTCCCTTATTTTTAACACAAAAAAACAGGTGTCGAATGATTTCAAAATGTTCTGTGTTTCTTACCTCTGTTTTAAACACTGCACACCCTTCATTAATCATTAGATGGGGTGAAACTGTGGAAAGTGCAGAATTTCTGTTTTTTCCATCAGTGGAAAAATTCTGCCATTCTAACTGTATACATGTATGGCTCAATTTGTTCAAATGTGTATATCCCATCTATTTGAAATCATACTTAATGTGAGCAGAGTTATTTCCCCTAGTCGTCAGGGGTCAAATCAGTTCAGAACTTGGGTGTATGCTACCTGGCTTAATGCCAGAAAATAACCAGGTATTTAGCTTTCAGTGATCAGTGTGCACATGTGCTTTCTGTGAGATAGCTACATCCCTCAAGGCAAACAATCACTGTCTGGTATTCTGAAGTCACACATCTTCAGACAGCTAATCTTCAACTACAACTTTAACAACAGAAGGTCTAGAGATGAATTTTTAGTGGCAATTAAATGTTTCCAGATTTTAAATTTTGGATTTCCAAATGAGAGGATGGGGAAAAAAATACCTAGATTTGAAAGAAAATGCCCCAAATTGGTAGGGATGAGTGACGACATGGTGTGGGTGGCAGTTATGGGTGTCAGAACCGCCACCCCTGGAATCTGACACAGCTTAACTCATACATCCCTACATTTTTAAACTGGACTTGCCAGTCCTTGGATATTGTAAGGTTCTTATGTGACTTTAGGGGTGAATGAGTTAAAGAGTAGCAAGCACAGAAAAGAAAAAATCACCTTGCATAGACTGCTTGACTACAAAACAACTGGCCTATAGCAGTTAAATAAAACAAAGTTTTATTTCCATTATTCAAAAGTTCTCTTAATTTAAGCTATAAAGTGTTGTATGTTTGAGTATGACTAATATTGTGAAACAAATGATTTGTGTCGAGATTTGTTTTTATAAGGACTGCACTAGAAACTGGCACGTTCATGTCTGTGTCACACAGTCAGCCTGTTCTGTGCTCTATCTTTCTGATCAGATGGTCCCAGCCTCCTGATCCTGTGTGTATCCCAGTATGTGAGATATTTTGTGGGTTGCAAAATCATTTCCGGGAACTTCTTTTTGGCGAGTATCCAAACCAGATCAGGAATGGGTCCAACAGAAAGGCTTGTTAGAGATAGTTTAAGGGAAATAGTTCCCAGGTGGTACAGTACCCAAAGAAAATCAACAGAGGGAAAACCCTGTAGTCAAACACACTCTTGTAAAGGTATACAGGTGGTATAGTACAGATAACCCTGTGTATGTGTAGTCTGACACACACTTGTAAAGGTACACATGTGGTACAGTACAGATAACCCTGTGTATGTGTAGTCAGACACACACTTGTAAAGGTACACAGGTGGTACAGTACAGATAACCCTGTGTATGTGTAGTCTGACACACACTTGTAAAGGTACACAGGTGGTACAGTACAGATAACCCTGTGTATGTGTAGTCTGACACACACTTGTAAAGGTACACATGTGGTACAGTACAGATAACCTTGTGTATGTGTAGTCTGACAACCACTTGTAAAGGTACACAGGTGGTACAGTACAGATAACCCTGTGTATGTGTAGTCTGACACACACTTGTAAAGGTACACATGTGGTACAGTACAGATAACCCTGTGTAGGTGTAGTCTGACACACACTTTTAAAGGTACACAGGTGGTACAGTACAGATAACCCTGTGTATGTGTAGTCTGACACACACCTGTAAAGGTACACAAGTGGTACAGTACAGATAACCCCGTGTATGTGTAGTCTGACACACACTTGTAAAGGTACACATGTAGTACAGTACAGATAACCCTGTGTATGTGTAGTCTGACACACACTTTTAAAGGTACACATGTGGTACAGTACAGATAACCCTGTGTATGTGTAGTCTGACACACACTTGTAAAGGTACACATGTTTCACAGTACAGATAACCCTGTGTATGTGTAGTCAGACACACACCTGTAAAGTATACATGTAGTACACAAGTGTTTCAAAAAAAAAATAGGTGTCACACACTTGTAAAAACACATACACAGCCAGAAAAGTCACAAGAAAGAAAACGAAACAACCTGTGTACTATTCTATCACCAAAGGCCCGGTCACAACCCGCCGTGCATGTTTTTAGTCCGTACGTTTTTTTGGCGAGGCCACGGCCGCCACGTTTTTCTGAAAATGTGGGGAGGGAGTGGCAAGAGAGGGAGAGAGTACGTTAACGCACGTCACTCGCACGGTTGCGCAAAGTGTAAGTACATGGCCCGCACGCCACGCCTGGCCGTGAGCAGTTGCGTGCATCGTACGTTGCACACGAGGTAAGTGAGTTGTACGTGCTTACAACGTAAGATCTCCGTGCGATTGCCACGTATCGTACAGAGGTCGTACTTACTCGTGCTGCTCACGTACAGTGTGCTTACTCACTCGCATGGTGGAAGTGCGATGAACGTGAGTTTTTCCGCCCAATGTCAGGGGGGGGGGGGGGGGGGGGTATATAGAACGACCTTCCGAGGTTCCCCAGAAGTCCAAGCTCCTGCTGCCTCAAATGCTGGTTCGGCTTTTATATATACTGCAGAAATCAGTGCGTTGTAAGTGCGGAGCACGTGCTTACTCGGTACGGTCCACGTCAGTTTTGCGTGCTCATTGGACAGTAGAACTTAGGAAGTGCCGGGTAAGCACAGACCACACCCTTATCACGTGCTAAGTGCGCCGTCCATAGAGCAAGTGACAGTGGGAAAAAATTAAAAGACTCATGGAGTCGGTGCGTTGTACGTTCATTGGCTGTAAAAGGCACGCGTCTCCCGTACTGGGGTGAATCCGTAGCCTGACCGCATACCGAACGCAGCGAAAGTTCCTCATGCACTAAAAGTGCTACGGCGTGTCTGCGTGCTCCCAAATCCGCACTGAGGCGGTACCCACCACGTACGGATCCCCAAGTTTTGCCCACGTTTTTGCAAGTAGACAGCACGCACTTGCAAGTACGCCGGGTTGGGACCACGGCTTAATGTTAGGTCCACATTGACAAAATGGGAAACCTGTATCCCAACAATCAAGGTTAGTCCATTGAAGGACCTTTCCTTAAAGCCAAGTGCCTGATGGTTCTGTGTAGATACATTATCACTATAGCTGCATATATATAAAAGCTTGGTATCATAATCACGCACTTAACATTTGATAGTGAAAGTAAAAGAGCTACTCGGCCATATTTGTTTCATGATTAAGTGCACGTTGTATGAATTAGTGTTGAATATATGACTTAATTTAATACGAGCTTGTGTGTGTTGGAGGAAATAAGAAAATACTCCGTCAGGTAAAGTCTGTCTGATGTGTAACCTGATGAATGCGGTAATAAATCTAACTTGTATGCCACGGTTACAGGTGTTTTTTATTGTTAATATAAGAGTAGGGTTCATCCACATGTAATAAGATGATGGCTATTTTTTTCTATTAAGGATGGAAAACATCAGAAATTTGTGGCCATAAAGTGATTATTATGGAGCAGTGTTATGTTACTGAGGTCTATACAGCCTCGGGCTGACTCTATAGCATGTACTTTATATTAGTCATACACAAACAGTCGACAAATTCTGATGAGTCGGCAACAGTTTTTATCAAATCTGTCCGGGAAGATTTTCTTGGTAGATGTACATCATTCTCCAGTTATATGGCCTTAAATTATTGGACATATTCAATCTCACTCCAACTTGTTTCATGAATATATATATTAATATCAAATTTTGAACAGTATATTAGGGGAAGACATCTGTTGAGTGTGATAATGGCTAAAAAAATCAAGTAAGATTAGGTCAGCTTAAAACAATGATCCAAATGTTAAATACAACAGGGGATGAAGATTGGTAGAACATTATATCAGGTAATTAGGACTGAATGTTTTAAGCAGATGAATAAGCCATTGATTGGATACAGGGTAAACATAAATATTTAATATGGAAGAATAATTTGAAGTTGATTGACTTAATTCTGAAAGGAAGGCGAAATCAGTATGAGTAACTCAGACTAATATACATAAGCAGGAAACTTTGGCCTTTCACTGGTGAATCCCTATGGGCCCTTCACTGGTGAATCCCTATGGGCCCTTCACCGGTGAATCCCTATGGGCCCTTCACTGGTGAATCCCTATGGGCCCTTCACTGGGGAATCCCTATGGGCCCTTCACTCGGGAATCCCTATGGGCCTTTCACTGGTGAATCCCTATGGGCCCTTCACTGGTGAATCCCTATGGGCCCTTCACTGGTGAATCCCTATGGGCCCAGTGATCATTTTTCATTTCACACCAAATTACTATGTTTAGTATATGTTTTATACTAATGATTAATTTGCCTCCATCATGGAGGTAAAAAAAGGCAAAAGTCCAACTGTGGCAAAGATTTCCCAAGTAAACATTTTCTGATAAAGGCTGCACATTTCGGACTGTAACTGTTGTGATGTAAAAGTTCCTGTAACGGGTGAATGTCTGTAACTGGTGAGTGTGAAAACATCATCAAAGATCTCGGATGACTTTTATTTAATTTGTGTGCCTAAGTTAAAACACCTGTACCAGTAAACATCAGCCATTTAAACTGTAACGTGTTACAAGTAGAACACCTGTTGATTGTCATCATCCCATTTAAATCACCTGTCATGCAGTTCCTTCTGTCGAGTCACGCTTAGAGTAAACCCAGACAGGAAAACCACAAATATGTCCATGTCACACGTTTCACACTTTCCCCACAAATATTCGTGGTAGACCCTGGACAATAGAGGATGTACCTGATCATATGTCAATTTAAATGTTTACGGAGGTCGCGGGGTACACATTTAGGGTTCAAAATCTAGGTTTGTTTGTTGATCTGCTTAAAATTTATGAGTTGTTTACCAGAAAAACTTCTGTGGATAAAATATTGTGATATATGTTTTATTATCTGGTTAAAGTTACCATCATGTGGATGAAAACAACTTCAATCTTGCTCTTTTGATATCTTTCTTTAAATCCAACTTGTTTATCAAATTTTTCCTTTATGTTCACTGTGAAGGAGAAGTACGAAACATTTTCATGAATTAAGAGAAAATAAAACGTTTTCTTGACACTAAAGATTTTGCTCAAAAAAAGAAATCATTGTAATGATCTTGAAGAATATGGAGACACACAGACAATGTTAAAGTGAAAAGATGTAAAATATTAATAAAATATGAAAGTTTAATTGATTTTAATATCCAGTACAGGCACATTACGGGAAAAGCTAAATACCTGAAACTCATTTTTCTGAGAATTCAGTTCAGGTTATGGACAACTCTTGAAAACAACTGTTGCAACTTAAACATTTCAGAATCTGGGAAGAGGAATTCACTAAATGTACTATGTAATTAAAGGAAACACATCCCTAACCTTGTCATTATTAGAAGATATGTTCTGTAATGAGCAGATTATTTCTAGCCCTTCATCTGATAAAGTAACTGTACTAAAGGATTCGTGAAGACGAAGGTCTGTTTTCAATTAGTAGTTCTTACTTACGTCACATTAGCGTCATGGCTGCCTAATTGTGTATTTAATAAGTTAGCAGGGATTTTTGACTTTCTGAATACGTGAACTTAACATACTGAAATGTACTGCAGATAATTATGACTTGGTGAACAATTGTTTCAAAGGTGGACAAGTGTGAGTGACGGTGGAATTGTAGTTGACAGTAATTGTGACAATACCACTGTAGAAGAAAAACATCAAATACAATTTACGATTCCTCCAGTTTTCTTTAATAGCATAACTGTAGAACCAATTTAGATATAGTTTCGAATTGTCTGCAATAGACTGGCTACCAGCCCTTAAGTTATTATGAAGAATTTCCTGGCTGCATTTTACTACTAGCTGATCTCCCTCTAGTTTGGGAGCTTATAGAATCAGACGTCCAAGTGATCAAAATTAATAATAGGTTTTTTTTTCTTCTAAATAATTAAATATCTACTTAATATTCTAGAGACAGGGCCAAGCTATCTCTGCAAGTTCTTGTAACCTAAGTGGATCCATGTTAGATTATCACTGGCTGTTGGGTCGTTAGAATTTGTGTGGGTCCAGTCCGTATTTACCATTAGCCCCTGTTACACTGCTCCAGGCTGTTCAGGGTTGGTTGTTGAAGAATCTCGGTCAGTGACATGCTCTGTGACCATTTTTATATCACATACCAGTCACAAGCCACGGGAATCGTAATGAGCTGTTATGATCTTAAGACACAAAAACAAACATTTTCCCAGCAGTCTTCTCCATTACATATGGCTACATTGATCTAACATTGCTTGGCTACAGTGTTTTGATGGTGAGGGGATGGTTTACCATAAAAGTAAAGGGTTTTTAAATGTTTTCCATCAATTACCATAAACATTTCTAAACTCCATGGTATGATGGTTTTCAGATATAAAAAGTTTTCTATAGATTTTGAATATGTATTATGTAATTGTTTCACTTGTTTTGGAAAAGTTGTGCTTTGCAATGGTAGAATTATTTTAAAATGTAGATGTATATATACTGTTTCATTGGCTGAGACGGCAATATGTTATCGCAGATCCATGTGTAGCGACATTACATCTAATAGGACCAAAAACGGACATGAGGATACAGTTTGTCAGTCAGAATTTTTCCTCCATAAGGTGAACATCAGTATTTTAATGAAAATGTTTGTGGAAGTTTTGGAATGGTGGTTTTTCCATACAGCAAAAATATCACAACCGCTTAAATTACCTGCTAGGTATACACAGAAGGTTTCAGTTTAAATAATTACATAAGTAACAATGAGGTTTTCACATTGTTTACAGTTCAGTAGTAAAGTTAATGGTTTGATCCCCTTCTTCATAATAATAGTTTGATATCAATTTTCAGATTCATTCCTTGACAGGTTTTATTTTAAACCAAAACAAAAGAACGTTGAAAATAATTTGATGATAATGATTATATAATTTTTGTATCCAGACAATGCCTCCGGGAGTTATACTCCTGATGAGTCGGATACAACTGGTTAGTTCTCATGGTGAATTAGATATCATTGTGGGGTGGCCAATCAAATTCAGAATTGTTATTTTCTTTTTGTTAATTTCATGATTATTGAATGATTCCCAATACCTTAAAATCTCCTCTCTGTATGTTTTTTTTTTTTGCAAACTTAACCAATCTTGTCAAATCCCAAAATAGCTGTATATAGCTAACATTCTGCCGAGCGCTGAGCAACCTCTTTATAGCCTCGACATTTAACTTTTTATCCTCCTTGTCTCTGCTAGACTCGCATTAAGGGGATTACTCAATGAATATTCAACACAACACACTTGATTCTACTGCTAAGCTTACTCTGAAATCTATACCTGTTGCTGTAGATAGACTTACGATCTTATGATTAGACAATAAGTATTTTTAAAGATTCAACCAGATGGATTATGAATCTCGTAACTGATAGGGCTGTGATGATAATCCTTCAATAGACAGGAAGAATTGTATCACATTTCTTCTACAAACCAGTGGTCACTGTCAAAGCCGTCTTGTTACTGTTTCACCAATCCTAGTGTTGGCTGTATCGACACAAAGGACACATAAACATATCACTTCAACTGTTCTTTTGTGGATTTCTCTTTGTAAACCACTGAAGTTATCCTTGATTTAGCTACAGCATTGTAAAAGTCATTTCATCCATACCATTTATGTCAAACAATTTCATGTTGTAAAGGAAATCTCTTGATTGATAAGGAAACTTCCTTTTTTGATAAAAAATCAAAAGAGGCCCATTTACTTTATGTTGAAAAATGTTTAAGTAGTGAAATTATTGTTCCCTCACGATTCTCGTCTCGTCGTAATGAATTGTCATTACATCAGCAAAACATATTACATCAATTGGAACGTTTTGATAGTTACCAGGGTTACTTAGGGCATACAAATAATTGCAAACTGTACGAATATGCATATTAGATTTTTGTAAATTATGCATACATGATTTTTTCATAACAATATTTCTATTAGAATTTCATGTGTTTTTTTCAAATCAGTTTTAAAATGATTTTCCAGAAAAAATTGACCAATGATATTTCTGTTGTATTTGGCTTGAAAAAAATATATATATATTTACAGTTCATTCTTACATATACAGCTTTTGTCTGGAATTTCGATTAATTGATGAGTCGAGATAGAAATTAACATCAAAATGGTTAAATGTTCTGAATGCACCCCTAATTATTTCAAGTTGAAAAAGTTCCATCATGAATCATCATCATTAATCATATATATCGGGACAATCTTTTAATCATGATCATCAATGTAATTGTTAATCATGATTTTTATCGGTATTCATGGTGATCAGTTTTGAGCCATGATCTATATATTGCACAAATTTATTCCAATAAATGAATCTTGTTTCTTTTTGCCAGTTAATGGAGAGATCCAGCCGGGAAGCATTACAAACACCCCCCCAGTGGACACAGGTCAGGACCTGGAGGAGGAAAGGAAGGTCATACAACACCAGCTGTCTAACATGCCAGAACCAGGGGTACGTCACTTATCTAACAATGCCATAAACAGGGGTACGTCACTTATCTAACCTTTCCGAACCAGGGGTTTGTCACTTACCAAACATGCCAGAACCAGGGGTACGCCACTTATCCAACATGTCAGAACAAGGGGTACGTCACTTTTACCTAACATGCCAGAACCAGGGGTACGTCACTTATCTAACATGCCAGAAACAGGGGTACGTCACTTATCTAACATGTCAGAACCAGGAGTACGTCACTTATCTAACATGCCATAACCAGGAGTACGTCACTTATCTAACATGCCAGAACCAGGGGTACATCACTTATCTAACATGCCAGAACCAGGGGTACGTCACTTATATAACATGTCAGAACCAGGGGTACATCACTTATATAACATGCCAGAACCAGGGGTACGTCACTTATCTAACATGTCAGAACCAGGGGTACGTCACTGACCTAACATGCCAGAACCAGGGGTACATCACTTATCTAACATGCCAGAACCAGAGGTACATCACTTATATAACATGCCAGAACCAGGGGTACGTCACTTATCTAACATGCCAGAACCAGGGGTACGTCACTTTTATCTGACATGTCGGAATCAGGGGTATGTCACTTATCTAACACATCAGAACTTGAGGTAGGTAAAAACTAAAACAATAGGTCCATGTTTACATGTAATTAAACTTTGTTGGTCGCTCATTTACCTTTGCCTACCTGTAATTTACCTGTGTGTGTCTGATTACAGGTGACAGAAGTGGAACCAAGAAGTGCCTTAATACATCTGGCACCACCAGAATACGACCAGAACGAGTTTGTGATAGAAGCAGCGGAGTTCCAGTACGAGCTTCTGCTGTCCGATAAAGGAAAGGACGGCAAATATAAATCTGTCTACTCGTAAGTTGGAAAGAACGGCAAATATAAATCTGTCTACTCGTAAGTTGGACAGAACGGCAGATCTATACATAGGCTACTTGTTATTAGGAAAGACAGTTGGTTGGAAAGGATGTTGGGTATATATTAAAAACTTGGAAGTTAATTATAATGGACTGTCTAGCTACTTATCATTAAACTAGGGGGTAAAAATTAAAGTTTTCTTTTACTTTGTGTCATGTAAGTGGAAAGATAAATTTGACAGGGGAGTTAATATCTTGAAAGAATGTATTTAGATACAGTTAAGCAAGGGAAGTAATCTGCATTATCTCCAGTTAGGTTGGTTGTACTCTTTATAGTATTAATTTATAGTATAAAAATACTGGTTGAACCACACGGTTGGTGATCTTAAAACCTCTTACATGACTGCTAACTTCTGTGTCTAATGCTTGCTGTTTTAAAATCACAACACGTACTTGTCTCGAATCTATTTCTTATAATTCTTTGTGTATACATTTTCAAATATAGTTTCGCAAACTATTAATGTTGCGATGTCTTCTTATTTTTTCAGGGGTGATGCAACAGAAATTACACTAAAAGATTTAAAACCAGCCACTGAGTACCATTTAAAGTGAGTAAGAAATAACCCTGTAGATTGCTCTAGTCCACACACCTGTATAATCGGTACCTGTAAGGTGATTAACCTTGCTTTTCAGTCATCTTTGGGTGAATAACTCACACAGTCAAGGGCTGTAATGTTAATGTATACTTAATTAAAGTATATTTCAAAATATCTGTACTAGACAGATCATTGCTAGATAGAGTTCCTGGGATAAGTGAATTTGTATAAACGGATGCGTGGTTGCCAGAATGATACAAATCAGGGCTCAATAGATTATTGTCATATTCATTTCCCTGAAAGTTTTACTCTGTCGTATTACGGATCCTTGTCTTAATGATATCCTGGGATTTGTGATTCAATACTCGATGAATTATTTTTGATTTTGTGAGCCTGTTCTCAATGATGAAGGATTTCCATTTATATGTGATTTCTACTGGAAAGATCTATGCCAAATGATATTATGGAATATGCAAGTGCCCCTACTGGGCGGATCACTGACAGATTTATTAAAGTTATTTGTACTGAGCCGATCATTGCTAGGCTGTTACCCTGGATGTGTAACTCAATCTGCACTGGTTGTTTTCTCTGCATTATGCGAGTCTGTAATCCAAGGCTCATCACTAGATTAATTAATTGGGATGTGTGATTCTGCAATCCATGGATAATTGCTGGATCGATGTCCTCAGAATGCGGCGCTGTACCTAAAGGTTCACTGTGAGGATACCTTCCACGGGATATGTGATTCCGCAATCCATGGATCATTATATCTGGATTGATTTCATTGGAATATGAACTCTGTACTTGAAGGATCAATGTGAGGTTGCTTTCCTCAGGGTATGTGACGGTGATTTCCTCAGATATGTGTTAAAGGATCGTTGCCAAATCTAGACTCTGCGGATTATTGTTTGATTTTAATTTCCTTGAGATATATGTGACTGTACTGCAAGGTATCCTTGCTAGGTCTGTTCTCCACCGCCCGTGATTAGATCATCTCCTTAGGATGTACAACTGGACGTAAGGATAGTGCCGTATTATTCTCCTCTGAGTAGTTGATTCTATGATTTCCGTGGATATGTGACTCGACTTCAAGGATTGTTGCTGCTAGAGCAGTTCCCCCGGGACTTGTGGGGCGTCCTTAATGGATCACTGCTGGATAGATTCCTCCGATATGTGATCTGTATTTACCGTGAAATGATGGTGTTAGTCACATATGAGTTGAAATATTGTTCACGCCCTAACCAATCATTAGCGTCAATTTCACATTAATGGCGGGGCCACACATCGACTGATCTGTTTTATTGTCCTCAAATAATGCAACTGTCGGCTGGGGAGAAAAATTTCATACTTCATTTCTAACATGAATTTTTGATGTCCCTTTGGACATTTTCCCAGCAAAAAGCGCATTTATAATTTATCAATATAAAGAAATAGTATAGTAAATGAGATAAAGTTTTTTTCATTGTAGTTTTCAGGCATACTCTGAAATTAAGTAGTTTTTTCACCCTTATGTTACTTTGGTAGACTCTACCATGCATTGATATGGAAGAGTCCATTATGGTCTACAGTGGTGAAAGGGTACAAATGAATATTCAAGTGTCATAATTTTTTCCACTTTTTTATGACTTTGATCTATAAATTAAAGATGACATTAGATGTGTTGAATCTGAACAATGTTTGCTTTTGGAAATTAGATACAGAAAAAGATGTTTTTTTCATAGTTACAGTAAATAGTATATTGAAATTTATACAGATGATATCAAAACTGTTTGTTGTATAAAATGTTGGATATTCATGCATTTCACATTTAGAAAAGAATGATAGCTTTAATGGCACATGTTTGTACACTCATTAACATGCAGAAACTGCCACCAAACATTTGGTTAAACAGCTGGAAAAACAGCTAGCTTACATTCTGTGTCCTGTGTTTCATTTCAGCATGAAAGTACAGTTCAGGTCCTGCACAAACTACTCCTTGTTGTAACAGGGCAGAAATTAATGCAAAATATAAACAGGACATGCACTAAGTGCCTTTAAGGAATTTGTGTAACATATGGCGGGGAGTGTCTATGTGAGGCGTTCCTGATCGTTATTGTGTTGTGTCTAATGTTGTAATTTCCAATGCGTGACAATACACATGCGTTAATAATGATATTACATTAATTGAATATCTGGCTACAAAACTGCAGTCTCAATGTCGATATTGATTTTTTTTTGTCTCTTATTTTATAACTTTTTTGTTTTTGTAGAGTATGCACATCGCTGGAAGACGTAAAGGGCAGTCCGACAGAGCCTGTGAGATTTCTAACGGGGATCTGTGAGCCGGATCCCCCGCAGATGCCCAAGCTACATGCACGGACCAAAACCTCCATAACACTGAAATGGAACGTTAGTGTCATCAGATTTACTGTCACATGACATCACAGATTTAAAACATCCTGGATCTCAAAATCAATAAAAAAAAAATCAATTCAGCGTCGATCAAATTTTGCATTCTCAATGTTGTGCTATTCCAATTGTCCTCTTTTGATTTGACATATCATTGTTTGTCCTATTTTCATTTCTTGTAAAATCACCGATATATCTGATGGTCTGTGCTTCTTTAAATGTTTGCTATTACTACATTTTGTGTCCAATATTACCCAGTGCGTAAAATTAAGATATTACAATAGATAGTTGTAAAAAAATGATCTGAGAGCACTTAATTGTTACAAGTACTCAGTACAAGAAGCTAAGGCATAACAAATATACTTATCACTATAATGAAAATGAAATAAATTTTACCTTAACATAAACAAGACAAAACCTGTATGAATGAAAAATCTGTTCATTTATATTTCAGGCAACATGTGAAAATGGGGCAAGAATCTCAACATACACTCTGGAATGTGATAAGGTAAGCATGTCGCCTACATCAAGGATGTGATACCTTACAGTTTTTCCCCATTACTAAACTCCTATTTGTAAGACATTGTTTTCCTATCGTGAAAAGGCATGCTTTTTATCGTCAGATTTAGAATGTGACATCAGGTATTCTGTACAAATAAAAAAAAATCCAAAAGGAGACCATCAAGATTGAGGACTTACACTGAATTATCAATGTTTTGTACTTTTTAGAGGAAAATATTTACTGTAGACATTCTTTTAAAAAGATTCTGAATTTAACGTTTTGGATCAGGAAATACAGAATTACAAGGGTTGCAAACCTCATTAATACAAAACCATGAATCTTGCATTGTACAATATGTGAAGCATTGTGTTCTAAACCAGACACATGGATGTTTGACACATGTGTTATTGATAAAAAGGATGATATCAGTACATTTATATGTTAAAAGTAACAAAAGGAAAGAAAAAGAACACATAAAAGTAACAAAAGGAACATACTGTGAACTTGAAAAATATTACGATAACTTCGACTGATCTAGTTGAAGTTTTCTGTTGCACATATATACTGCAGGTTCACCATTTTGTCAATGCATTAATCAGTTAAAATGTTATCTTACACTAAAATTTGAGTCCATAAAATAAGTATTTATACAGTTTCTGATAACATTTTGACTTCTATCTCTACAGGGTCAAGGAGATGGCTTCACCGAAGTGTACAATGGTCTCCAACGGCAACATCGGGTCTCAAAACTTCAAGCAACCACTAAATATACCTTTAGGATAGCGGCCATCAACAGTGTCGGCAAAAGGTATGAATTAGTAATATATCAACGACACAGGTAACATCTTCGTGATAAAGAAACTTGAGTTTCAATGTAGAGGGAAAAAATGCAGTGTTTTAGAAGAAGAAATACCTTGTGCTGTATTTAAACCCAATATGATCAATTGTTTTGTAATGATGTCAACCCAGACATTACTTAACCGGTGTCCAGTGTCAGGCCAGTGATACCATTGGCGACGGAACAATTGACCATGTTATACCCCCACCCCATAATGGAGGGTAGCAATAAGTGTTTGACTTTTCTGTATGTACATGTAGTATTTAGCTTTATTGCCTAAGTAGTGGATGTACAGCAGACATCATACGTGATAGGTGGACACCCCCTGCAGTAGACAAGTACTACACATTTTTGTAGAAATGTAGATCTCTTCGGACCTTCAGTTTCTGCTTCACTGACTCCAGTACACTTTATATTTAGCTCCATTACTTGTAATACTTAAAGTATAATTTTTACGAAACTTTGTATACAGATACGTCTTGAGGAGTGCTTCATTAAAGTATAAATGTAGGATACAGTGACCTACATTTTTATCTTTACTTCCTTTGGTATAGACTTTGGGTTCAATTTCTATCAAAGCATGAATATAATTGTAAGGTTTCACATTTACAAACATTATTTCAGTTTCCGTTAAAAAAATTGTCCCTGTAGTTCTAGCTGTTTTACAATTCTCCCATTTAATTGAAACTCAACTAAAGTAGATGCATGATATTCCATTCCCAAGGTAGACATTTTGTTAATCATGGAAAATTCACATTGTTTGATCAATGACAATATCAATGATACCTGTTATATGTTGTGTCAATGTTAATATGATGTGTAATATTGATGGTTACACCTCGATGGTTCTACTTGTATGTTTACAGTCAGTTTAGTGACCCGGCCAGCTACTGTACCAGTGGTAGCGTACCCTCCCAGCCAGATCCACCCATGCTGTCAGAGGCTTCCATCTCCGCCCTCACTATCTCCTGGATCAAACGCACCAATGAGGACAACTTCCTTCTACAGATAGAGGATGAAACAACAGTAAGTTGGGCAGTCTTTGAAGCAATGGTTGATATTGTTTGAAATATCAAGGTTAAATTTTAACAAGTGTACTATTTATCAGCAAAGTTTAACATCTTCATGATGAACAGTCTGGATTGTAAAAAAAAGGAAACAAACATATATATATATTTTTCATTTTCCTCTTTTTGAATAATAGATACCAAACTGTATTTATTATGTGTTTTATTCTTTACTTATATGATTTTGTTATTTTCTATAGGGACATGGTTTCATCACTGAGTATAATGGACCAAATCTCTCACATAAAGTAAAGACATTACGGCGAAACACTGATTACAAGTTCAGGGTAGGTCTTCTTGTTATAGAATTCTATATTACAAGCTCAGGGTAGGTCTTCTCAGTAGAATTGTTGCACCTGAGATTCTTGAAATTATCGTGATAACAGTAACCAACACTGCAGATTGAAAGAAAAAACAAATCATTTGATCATTTTATAGTAAAACAATAATCCCCATTAAAACACCTATATAAGCCAGATTAAAATGCCTGCGAATTCCTCCGAAATCATTATGTAGGATGAGCAAAAAACAGAAATGAAGAAAATTTACATTTTCTAAAAACAGTAATATTTAAATAGTTAATGGATAGATTTTATGACAAGCAATATGAAAGTTTTTACCTGTGTTTAAAGATGGCAGCAGTGAATGACGAGGGTCAGAGTAAGTGGAGTGATGTTTCGTGTTTCCGTACCTTACCCGACCGACCAAGTCCTCCTCCCAAACCTCAAATCAAAGGCAAGATACATGCCCATAGCTTCAAGGTCGTGTGGGGTAAGTCTGAATTTGTCATTGGTGCAATGCATATACTGGTGTCTTATTATAGCTACACAGTCCTATCGTTAAGTCTGGGAGACCTAGTGTACCAAATTACTCCAACGCAATTATAACAAAGTTGGTGATCTAATTGAATAGTTTGTTATGAAGATTATTTACGAAAATAGTAAATTGTTTATTGAGGATATTAAGGTAAGGGAGGGTTACAGTGACTTTCTTTTTGGAAACTCATTGTTTCATCTCTTGAATGCTTCTATATTTTTTACAGATGACCTTCATTGTTTTTCATTGTTCAAGATATTTCATCATTATCAGCCTCAAGATTTAAATTGTAAATATACGGCAAAATAATGATAGAATGCCCTTTGTTATAAAACCCCTCATTATAATACACCTTTAACATAGCGCTTCACTATAATGCTACTTGTTATAATGCCTTCGGTTATAAAACCCCTTGCTTCAGTCACCTTTCTTGCCGTTAATATTTTGTACTGATTTGGATGTTCGTTCTGTTTCAGACCCTCCCAAGGATAACGGAGGATCCGATATCACGAAGTACATAGTAGAACTTGATGATGGGCGAGGTAAGAAAATAATCATATTGAATACTAGGGGATATCTATGTTTGTACCATACACATAACTACTTCAGTTTAATACATATTTCCAGTTTGTACTGACAAACATAATAAAAAACAAAAACAAACAAAAATTGTTGATCGTACGAACTCTACATACTGTATACTAGAAATTTTTCGTCAGGTCAAACTTTACCCTTTCTTTAGTAAAATCCATGTTCAACTTGTCATTTCACTCTTCACATGTATTAACCCATCCACCCCTGAAATTTCATGATGAACTATTCCAACCTTTGAATTGGAAGAGTTCAAATGTGTCTTCAGGGGTGAATGAGTTAACTATTTACTATGTGTGTTAGGGCAAAAGTTGAACTGCGACAAAAATTACCGATATACAGTATTTATAAAAGCAGATGTCATATAGGCTATTGATTAACAGTAATGACTTTCGACTTTACATCTTAAAATACCTTGATTACAGTAATTTCAAAATGTTTTCTATTTCTGTTTACTGCAACCAGGAGGAGGTAATATGTGTTTCTTATATGATCTTGTCAGTGAAGTTTCATTTCTATTTTGTGAAATTTTAATCGTGAACGATGTTGCAAGCACTTTTGTTGCTGTTTCTTGTCTAATATCTGCTAAAACAATTGACACATGAAAGTAAAAGATTCATTTTCGATGCCCCCACAGCATTAGTGGTTGCTATTTCCGTTGGTTTTCCATATGTCAATTAAGTTAGACGTTGTATTAAGCTACATTATGTAAATACTAGAGGTCCAAATGTCATCGAAGTTTGTGTACATAGATGAGTACTACATTAACACACCAAGTGTAGGTCACTGTGGCCCATATTTTCTACTGTATTTCTTTCATCAGCTTTGCATTGAACTCCATTTCTTTGGTTAGACTTTTGGCTTACTGTAGCGACATTTCAGTTGAGGTAGGACCGGGGTCATATTTATGTTTGACCAACCTTTTACAATCTGTTCCGTCTTTATGCTGTGTACCCTGTAGAATGTACAGCTTCAGTGTCACTGTGTCAAGCTAATACATAGTTACAGCCTTACACAATTTGTTTCTTTAATTTCGCATTTCACCCTTTACTGGCTTTGAGTTTATTGTTGTTTTTATGTCGGCAAAAAGTTTGTTGGAGTTTAGAATCAACAGAATGTGCCAAAAATAAAATCATAGAATAAAAATCAATGTACAATAAAGTCTAACTGCAGGTGTACATAATCATTCTATTCTACCTAATAAGAGGTCTTTTATTTAAGATTCTTAAATTTCTGAAACAGATTTTCTGTTAGCTTATATATTTAAATTGGCAAGAATATTTATGTTTTCATTTGTAGCTTTAAAAATTTCTTTAAAAATGAAAGATTTAAAAATTGGTCGGTACTGTAATGTTTTGAGATAGGCAAAAGCATTGATGTTTTCAATTGTTGTAACATTTTCTTACACAAACATTCTAGGAAATCTAAAGGAATTTTATTTTCATTTAAAATGAAGGAATTTTTGCAGCTTACTTATTTTATACTCCTAGCCAACAAAAAGTGTTTAATTTTTTCATTTCAGTTTTTTATCCTTGATCACATTATGCTCTTAGTATTTCTCCTATATGGGAAAATAGTGAAGAAATATGTTAAGTCATAATAATTGTTAGATGGCTCTGCAGTAAAACCTGTCTTATCCAATACCTCGGTATTCCGGCATCCTGTGTAATTATAATCCAACATAATGATGTAATTCAACGTTTAATGAAAACTTCCCAATAAGAATGTAGTTTGACATCATGTCCTACAAAATTGTTGTGTCTCAAAGGATGCTGAATTAAACAGGTTAATCTGACTAGTATGTTGTGTACAACAGGGTGTCAGATTAGACAGGTGAATCAGATCAATGTTGTGTTACACAGGATGTCAGAATAGACAGGTTAATTGGATCAGTATGTTGTGTTACACAGGGTATTGATTTAAGATTCAATCTGGCTGATACATTTTGTCCCATCAGGTGTCGGATTAGACAGGTAGACTTTTATTCCTCCTTTTTTTAGAGTTATTAATCATGGCTGTGTGTTTTTGTTCCAGGGTATGAGACACTGTACGAGGGCTCAGACAGGGAACACATTTGTGATCATCTCATTCCAGGCCATATCTACATGGTCAGGGTGGCTTGCTGCAGTAAAGGTGGTCGTAGTGATGTAAGTCTGACCATCTCAAGGTCATTTGATGTCTGTAAAGGTCACATTGATTTAACTATCCTGGCCAAGGTGGCATGTCAGAGCTACTGGAACCCTGAACATACAATTCAGGGGTGGGTTAACATCCGCTCGGTACATACAATTCAGGGGTGGGCAATCGCTCTGTACATACAATTCAGGGGTGGGTTAACATCCACTCGGTACATACAATTCAGGGGTGGGTTAACATCCACTGGGTACATACAATTCAGGGCTAGGTTAACATCCACTGGGTTCATACAATTCAGGGCTAGGTTAACATCCACTGGGTTCATTCAATTCAGGGCTAGGTTAACATCTACTGGGTTCATACAATTCAGGGCTGGGTTAACATCCACTGGGTTCATACAATTCAGGGCTATAGGTTAACATCCACTGGGTTCATACAATTCAGGGCTAGGTTAACATCTACTGGGTTCATACAATTCAGGACTGGGTTAACATCCACTCGGTTCATACAATTCAGGGCTATAGGTTAACATCCACTGGGTTCATACAATTCAGGGCTAGGTTAACATCTACTGGGTACATACAATTCAGGGCTAGGTTAACATCCACTGGGTTCATACAATTCAGGGCTAGGTTAACATCCACTCGGTACATAAAATTCAGGGCTAGGTTAACATCCACTGGGTTCATACAATTCAGGGCTAGGTTAACATCCACTCGGTACATAAAATTCAGGGCTAGGTTAACATCCACTGGGTTCATACAATTCAGGGCTAGGTTAACATCCACTCGGTACATAAAATTCAGGGCTAGGTTAACATCCACTGGGTTCATACAATTCAGGGCTAGGTTAACATCCACTCGGTACATACAATTCAGGGCTAGGTTAACATCCACTTGTGCTGTAACTGTGGTAAAAATCATTAACAATTTAACACCGAGATTGAAAACTTCTACATTTTTGTTTGTCGACCAAGGTCACATTTATATTTGTCAGTCAATGTCACATTTATGTTTGTCGGTCAATGTCACATTTATGTTTGTCGGTCAAGGTCACATGCTTTTGTTTATTTATACTCTTATGACCTGTAAAGCTTAAGGTTAAAAAAATATTTAAAGAAATTTGAAAAAGTAATGCCATAAAGGTGCTAGATTTGAATTAGTACAGTCTTTATATTTTTATTGGAGATCAAATCTATTGATAAAAGTGATGTAGGTCTGTAATAGCCAATAGGTTCCTGGAGATAGGTCTGTAATAGCCAATAGGTTCCTGGAGATAGGTCTGTAATAGCCAATAGGTTCCTGGAGATAGGTCTGTAATAGCCAATAGGTTCCTGGAGATAGGTCTGTAATAGCCAATAGGTTCCTGGAGATAGGTCTGTAATAGCCAATAGGTTCCTGGAGATAGGTCTGTAATAGCCAATAGGTTCCTGGAGATAGGTCTGTAATAGCCAATAGGTTCCTGGAGATAGGTCTGTAATAGCCAATAGGTTCCTGGACATGTTAGGATTTGTTCCAGCTTCTGATTGGAAACATTCCTGAGTAATTGGTCTTTTTTATGCAACAATGTAAATATCAACAAGATTTGACAAGATTGTTATTTAAGTAAACCTGTTGGTTTCAGTTCTCTGACTTCTGTATCGCCACCACACATGCTGTTTCCCCGGGGCAGTGCCATGCCCCTAAGCTACAGGGCAAACCCAAGGCCACATCCCTCCACCTGCGTTGGGGTAAGTCTCTGTCTCAGCTCATACACATTGCTACTGAACAAGTGTAAACGTTTCTAATCAACAAGTGACAAAAGTATCATTCTTTTAATGTTTTTATATGCCTTTATCCTTCCAGACATGTAAAGAAAGGTTTTAAAAAAAAAAAAAAAAATGAAATTACCATAATTTGTAATAAAAGTGACAATAGTGACTTCTTTAGGAAATTTCATTATATTTTGTGTCCATTTTAGGTTACCCAGAGTATGATGGAGGGGCAAATGTGATGGAGTTTGCAGCTCAGATGATCAACCCTGACAATACAAGCCGAGAGGTGTTCAAAGGTCGTGATCTTGACTGTATAGTGGCTGGTCTCTCACCAGGACGTCCATATCTATTCCAAGTCCGGGCATTTAATATGGTTGGGGTAGGTCCCTTTTTATGTGCAAGATCTCCTAAGCCAGCCATTACAAAGGTCTAAGTCTTGGAAGTGCTTTAATTGACTTATAAAAATGTCTTTTTAGTCAAATACAGCGAATAAATTTAATGAAGATTAATCCTTTTTTAGTTCAGTTATTGGTGTAAATTTGTGTTATCATGTGCTGATATTATTTTGAAACCAACAAGATTTTATTTTTTCATTTTCTATCTGGCATTTTATTAATTCAACATTTTTCAGGTAACTTATAGTAATGTTTATTATATAGTATTATATATGTCTGTGTATTATTTGATGTTTAAATGTCAATCTTTCTCATCCCCTGTAGGGCGGACCCTGGTCAGAGCCCCTGGAGGTGGTGAGCGGAGCTGGGGTGCCTGACCCTCCTAAAACCCCCCTCGTCAACTGTCGCTCCCCGCACAGTGCTATGGTGCTGTGGGATTCTCCCGTCAACAATGGTGCTACTATCACTGACTATAGGCTGGAGTGGCAGCACAAGTCAGACCTCGACTTCACACAGGTACGTCTTAGTTTACATAATTCAGACCTCAACTACACACAGGTACGTCTTAGTTCACACAAGTCAGACCTCAACTTCACACAGGTACGTCTTAGTTTACACAAGTCAGACCTCAACTTCACACAGGCACGTCTTAGTTTACACAAGTCAGACCTCGACTTCACACAGGTACGTCTTAGTTTACACAAGTCACACCTCGACTTCACACAGGTACGTCTTAGTTCACACAAGTCGGACCTCGACTTCACACAGGTACGTCTTAGTTTACACAAATCAGACCTCGACTTCACACAGGTACATCTTAGTTTACACAAGTCAGAACTCAACTACACACAGGTACGTCTTAGTTTACACAAGTCAGACCTCGACTTCACACAGGTACGTCTTAGTTCACACAAGTCGGACCTCGACTTCACACAGGTACGTCTTAGTTCACACAAGTCAGACCTCGACTTCACACAGGTATGTCTTAGTTCACACAAGTCAAACCTCAACTACACACAGGTACGTCTTAGTTCACACAAGTCAGACCTTGACTTCACAGTAGTCAGATCCTCTGGCCTCACTTTCACCTTTGTAAGACTCGACTTGACACAGGTAGATCCTAGTTGACAGGTTAGGCTGAGATGAGGATACTCGACTTGACACAGGTACATCCTAGTTGACAGGTTAGGCTGAGATGAGGATACTCGACTTGACACAGGGACATCCTAGTTGACAGGTTAGGCTGAGATGAGGATTACCAGCGTTCAACTGATTTCATTGTGTCCGTATTCCTAGTCCCTCATCTTTCTCGGCATACAGATGTTTCTCTGAATTGGTCAGCTTTTGTCTACAATATGTGCAGTTATTCAGGTGGAAAGCACATACATACCCCTCTTTTGTATAAGTCATTTTAAATTTGTTCATGAGAACAAAATTCTTGTCCAAAATATTGTCCTCCATTGCCTAAACATTGATTGGTTATAGAAAACAATTTTGTCTTGGCTAAGGACATTTGATGAATTTTCTGCTTTGAATCAAATTTAACAAAAATATTTTTGTTGCAGTTATATTTTGGTTCAAACATGAATTACGAGGTGAAGGGTTTGACACCTGCTACCCTATACAGTTTTCGTGTTCAGGTAAGTCAGATAAAAAAAAAATCCGATTTATTATCTGCTAGTGGCTTTGTTGAGGTTGGTGTAAGTTTGTCAGATGCATGATATAAAGTATTAAAGAAACTTATGAAGAGTCTGTATTGAAGCAACATTTTGCACTGTCACTCCTTATAATGTAATATAAAACACAAAATTATATCACTTAGTGTTATATAATGTAAACTTAACGTCATGTGATATCACTTTGTGCAGGCAATCAACAGTGCAGGATCAGGTCCATTCAGTGCGGTGGCTACCTGTGTGACCCCGCCTTCTAGTCCGTCGCCTGTCGTATACATCCGTCACACAGCCAATGCTAATACCATTTCCCTGTCCTGGAAAGAGCCCAACTGTAACGGCAGTGACATCAGCTCTTACAACATTGACATCGGCGAGAAACAACTCATCACGACAAGCGCTGTTACCGAGTATACCTTAGAGGAGCTGGCTCCCGAGTCTGTGTACAAGTAAGTGGAAACTGCTTCAAGGGAAGTAACTCCCAGTTTTTTCCAACAGTGTGATACTTTAACACTAAGAGAAATCATCATGGTATTACGTCTGGGGCTGTCACAATATATCAGAAAATCGGCATTTTGTATTATATTGCAGTACAGTGATGACATATTGCTATATTGCAAAAAAAAAAAAATTGTCCATTGGGAGTTAAACTTTGAAAATTACAGCTCATTCTCACAGATATTCTAATAACCATAAACAGGTAGTGGTGGAAATCGGTTGTAATTCCGTAACTGTTGATTGGTTAAATGAAAATCTGAAACGTGTGTGGTCCATATGATACATGATGTAGTTTGATATCATTCTGACAATAATTTCTTTTTAAATTTAGCATCGTTTTCCTATGACAATATATCAGGATTCATGTCACAAAATATTCCATCTGTGTTGATCTACATCGGGATACACTTCAGGCATATCGTTGGACCCCTAATCAAGTCTAAATGTTCACAAAAAGTTTGTAATTAAGTTTTAAGGCTATGTTGATCAGGAATGTTTGACAAATGATGTGGAAATTAATTGGTTTTAAGGCATGTTATGATGACTGGTTCCTTAACTCACTCACCCCTAAAATTTCATAATGAACTATTCCAACCTTTGAATTGGAAGAGTTCAAATGTGACTTCAGGGGCAAATGAGCTAAATGATTTCTTGCATTCCATTGAATGATACCTATAATCTTATATCTTAAACTTTCATTCAGTTATTTCTGATAATAGTTTATTTTCATGTACCATATCTTGACTTTGATGACAGGGAAATAAATCTATGAAACTTTTTAATATGATGGATACTGTATACCTATAAAAAACATTCTCTCTGTTTTCTTATCAGGGTGCGGATACAAGCTGTCAACGGTATCGGAGTTGGAGCATTCAGCTCACCGGTGCGAATATCAACAAAGCCCCTGCCCCCGAACCCTGCTCGACTAGAGTGTGTGATTTTTGCCCCCAACAGTCTGAAGCTGAAATGGGGAGACGGCCGTAATCCCGATATGGTAACCTATACCCTGGAAATGGAAAGGGAGGATGGCAAGTAAGTGTGAACATGGGATTCAAGGAGATTTGTTTCATAATAAGAATGTTAAAAAAACAATACCAATCCTTGCTCCTGTAGTGTAGATCAGATGTAGTCGAACAACAAATTTCTCAAAAGCGTCCAGGAAAAGAGGTTTTGGAGAAAACAACAAGGTATTGATGTTAACAGGGACCAAATAATCTGATTGAGTCAGGGTGCAATTTAACTCCTCAGAGTTGTGGTGAAGGGAGTTTGTTCACCCTGTGTGTGTTGACAACTGAAAATTGTACTAATTTTGTCTGTTAGACTTTCAAAACAATATCAACCATTAATAATAGCCCTCTGTTTAGAAAGTTCATCAAACTGCAAGTTCATCCGTTTGTTGAATCACCTTTCTTTATCAAATGAGCAACACAAAAGCAAAATTGGCACCGATAAAAATAAAATCAGAAAACCCCCAGAATGATACTGATTGGTGTGTTTTGTGGTGGTGTTGTAGCTTCCAGTCCGTGTACAGCGGTCCAGCCCACGCCTACAAGGTCAACAAACTCACAGAGATGTCGAGTTACGACTTTAGAATATTCGCCAGTAATGTGGCAGGGAATGGACCCTATTCAGAGATTTTCACATTTAACACAACAAAGGCACCTCCACCGGCTTTGAAAGGTAACAAGAAAAAAAGGTCTGGAGACCAGTACTAGGAGAAAGTTATAATTATAACAATAGATGTGTAGACTTTGTGTTCCAGATAGAAAGTGTCCTACACTAGTTCTATGTGTGACACTTTAATGCCAATATAGATATTAAGTCTGATGTTAGTACATTTGTTACTTTGTCTCCCAGATAGAAAGTGTCCGACACTAGTTCTATGTGTGACACTTTAATGCCAATATAGATATTAAGTCGGATGTTACTACCCTTGTTACTTTGTCTCCCAGACAGAAAGTGTCCGACACTAGTTCTATGTGTGACACGTTAATGCCAATATAGCTATTAAGTCTGATGTTACTACCCTTGCTACTTTGTCTCCCAGATAGAAAGTGTCCGACACTAGTTCTATGTGTGACACGTTAATGCCAATATAGCTATTAAGTCTGATGTTACTACCCTTGCTACTTTGTCTCCCAGATAGAAAGTGTCCGACACTAGTTCTATGTGTGACACGTTAATGCCAATATAGCTATTAAGTCTGATGTTACTACCCTTGCTACTTTGTCTCCCAGATAGAAAGTGTCCGACACTAGTTCTATGTGTGACACTTTAATGCCAATTTAGATATTAAGTCTGATGTTACTACCCTTGTTACTTTGTCTCCCAGATAGCTAGTGTCCGACACTAGTTCTATGTGTGACGCTTTAATGCCAATATAGATATTAAGTCTGATGTTACTACATTTGTTACTTTGTCTCCCAGATAGAAAGTGTCCGACACTAGTTCTATGTGTGACACGCTAATGCCAATATAGATATTAAGTCTGATCTTACTACCCTTGTTACTTTGTCTCCCAGATAGAAAGTGTCCGACACTAGTTCTATGTGTGACACTTTAATGCCAATATAGATATTAAGTCTGATGTTACTACATTTGTTACTTTGTCTCCATGATACAAAGTGAATTAAGATAATTACTATGTTTGTTACTCCTAGCTCCCAAGGTCCAGGATGTACAGCTGACTAGCTGCATGGTGGATTGGACAAGTGTCCGGCCGATGGGCTCAGACGGCATTGTATACATCCTACAGCTACAGTGTCGGGACCATGAGTACAAACAGGTCAGTAAATACTCGTTGACCAGAATTGAATTGTTGCCCTTGCTTTTGTGTCAAATTTGGAATTGCCTCCCCTTAGATACTTTTCTATGTTTAAAGTTTGCCACACTGACTCTTCATTTTGGTCATTAACATACACTACGATTTTGGATAGGACCATACCACTGCAAAGGTCATGTTTCAATGACCTTTGGATCTGGCCAATCAGCAGCCCTTAAATTGAAAAATGTGTAGGTATACCGACCGGAACTACAATATCCGATATGAATAAACATGACTGCTGCTGAAATATCGCTGAGCAATTGTGAGATTTGACAATGCCATTGTTAAATAGCTAGGTATTAAAATGAAAGGTCATGACCTCTGCTGCAGAATTGTTAGATCCTACACCATATTGAATCAGAGTGAAGGAATTTGATATGAAGCAGAATGAATCTACTGCGTAATGTTAAGATTTATGGAGGAAAAAATTTAATCTAGGATTGCAATTGATATTTTACGATATTTTGGTTTACGGCATTACATGTAACAATCTCCTAATTGTTTCAAGAAAGTTTATCATGAGCACATTGTTTGGTGATAAGCAAGAATGTTCATGTACTTAACCATAAAAAATATGGTCTGCAAATGATAATTTTTAAATCATAAAAGGTTCAATATTTTGCAGATTTACACAAAAAAAGCACAAGGTTGATTTTTCTCAATATTATTTTTGTAATATGATAATAATTTGCAAGAATGACGGACAGTTTCACTGGCTCTTTGTTTTTCAGAAATATGTTGACTAGTTTTTATCCTATATGCAGGCGTTGAGTGATGTATGTACAAATCAAATGTATGCCCTCTAAAGTGATACTCTACTTTGTGGTTTTTCATTGCAGATGTACAAAGGCCCTGCTACTTTATACAGCCTACACACGCTCAGTCCAAAGACAGAATATACGATACGAGTATGTGCTGTACGACAGTGTGTGGACAAATCAGACGACGTGATTGGTCCATTCAGTCCAAGTGTAACGTTCAGCACACAGAGCTTGGAACCTGCTACAAGCTTAGAGCCCAAACACTTGGAGACAAAAATCGTTGAACCAAAACAACTATCTGACCAACAGTGGGCAATGATCATATTGCTTGGTTTTGTCGTATTTGCTTGCCTTGTAGCCTTCGTGGCACAACAAATTATTCTCTACACTTCCAGTCATTCGGGGCGACATGACGACTTATGAGAGATGTTTTTTAAAAGAAAAAGGACGGTTTACTTTTTGTTTCTTTAAATTTTAAAGACTAAAAAATCTTGTAGCAGATTGTTACGAGACGAAAGCCAAATGATATATACAGTGCTAGAAAGTAAACGTCAGTTACTTGTCAAGTTATCACAGAATCATTGACTTGGAATCCTTCATATTTGTCGTGAAGATTCTCCGTTACAGAGGTATATGGTCCAAATACAGGAATCTAGTGTTTGAAAGCACCTGTCAATGAACCTGTAAACAAGGAGATATTTCGTTGATTCCTTTTAATGGACCTGCAAAGGAGAGATTTGGTTGATTTGTTTATCATGTACCTGCAAAGAAGGAGAGATTTAATTGGACCTCGGATCATGAACCTGCAAAGACAGAGATTTAATTGGTTCCATGGAACATGGACCTGTAAAGACGGAGAGATTTAATTGGTTCCTTGGATCGGACTGTATTGTGATAAATTGACTTGAGTCCTCGTCCATAATGGTAAATCTGTGGCATTCTGGGATTGGATATTTACTAAATCACTAGAGACTCTTGCACCAATTGGTCATTATCTTTGACCTTGAAATCAATGAGGAGCTGGACTGGTGGTCATCTGGAAAAGTGACCACTAGTCATCTGGAAAAGTGACCAGTCTCAGCTGTTGTGTTTGACTATGAAATCTAGTTGTGTGTATACATTTCTTTATTGGAGGCTTGACTTAAATTGATGGTTCGCCTTTTGAAAAGTGTTTGCTTAAGTTACTGTGTCCAGTTAAACAAAAATTACACCACAAAAAGAGTTTTTCCACTGTTGCTATAGTCAGAGATGGAAAAGAGGGAAACTGGATGGAGTTACACATGTTTTTCATCTAGATAATGGAACGGGCTGGGTTAAAATGTGCATTTCTGTTACATTGTCATGAATTGGCTAATTTGTCAGTGTTGGGTAACTTTTTTGCCTTTTTTCCATGATATGTACATCTTCCAATTCATATATTGTGCTGAAACATCATGACATTATTTTTCAATCGAAACATTATTTTTCCATTAGTCATAATTATCACAGTGGGTGTCTGGGTGGCTAAGTATAAATCGTTTATTTTCCTCTCAAGCAACAATCATTCTTCAGTAAGGTTAAAAGTTGCATAAATATCTATATGGGCTTAATTATGTTGGCAAATATAATGCATTGATGAATTTTCAGGATGAAAAAGTCTCTTTAGAGAATTGTGATATTCTGGTAAACCTTAATTAAATGAAGCTTAATGTAAAAATGTTGTCTTTAGATCTGCATTAATTGTCAGTCAGTGTTATTATTTACAATAGTTATCAATCAATCAATGAAATAATCATATTGAAAATGTGATGAAAATGTTTAAACCAGCAGACACTGTCATATCAGGATATTAAGGGTATATATGCCACCTTAATGTAACAAACATATCTCTTTCTCCAAGAGAGTTCTACCCCAATAAACCAGGAAAGCACCTTTCATGAACAGTTGTTTGGACTTGGATAATAAAATTTTGATGACAGTGTAAAATTGTATATAGGAAAATTTACTGTTGTTAGAATGCTTTGATAATAAACGCATTCACCCCTAAAGTTGTATTTAACCTTACCAAATCAAAGACTGGGCAAGTCCATTTAAAATTTGTAGGGGTGAATCCTGTTACCAACTGTTGACCATATATATATGACCACCGTGTTTTCTTTGCTTGTATCCGAAGTGTTAGTAAATTGTAAACAAGGTTCAAACACAAGCCTACCTGTCAAAGAAATTTGTTTCATGCCTTATAATGATATAGATCTGTAATGATGGCTTTGTCTAATCGCCAACATTAGGTAAAAATGTACTGAAGCAATGGAACCATAATGGGGTGTTGGTGACAATTATGTAACTTTTTGTTTGTTTAAAGTTTACAATGTGATATCTGTTATTGGGGAGGAGGATTCTATTCTACCTAAGTAACTTGGACACATGTACATGTACATACAGTGCTTTTAATCTGGTATCAGCATAAGTAGTTTAACACTAAGATAATTATCAAATCAATGTTATAATCAAATTGAAGATTATCTAGCGGACAAAACTGGAAGTAATATTATATGTGGAAAAACTACTGAAGAAGCTATAGGCATTGTGATACCTTCATTTATTGTGTAGTGTATAAGTTGTCTGTACAGTCTGTCATTTTGACCATGTCCTATCACCAAGTTTCATTGTTATATGATCTTGACAGCATTGGTACTGAACACGGTTGTAACCTAGTCAATATAATACCAATATCTGTTATAACTATTGCCATTTTACGTACATATAACATATATATATATCACCCATTTACGATATATCTATGATTGCCATTTATGTATATCACCTGTTTATAATGTTATAACCTGCAGTAAACTAAGATGTATGTTTGACATGATATTTCAATTTTTTTATTTTTTTTGAGTCACTAATGCTGTGTAGCTATTCTATATAAATACATATACATATGACAACATGGCTGTCACTGTTATTACAATGACGTTTCGTTGTATTGCTGTATTATACATTTATATATACATACATATATTTGCTATAATTAATGTATATTTATGTATATATGATGTCATGGATGTATGGATGGTTGCTATGACCTAATGCAAGATTACAATCAGGAGCTAAACAGATATTTGTGCATGATGCTTACTGTGGATTTTTTTATTTTTTTTTCACTATATATATATTTTCAGCATTCTATATTAATAGATAATGTATAAAAACCACTTCATAAATAGACCTAGCTATCTAGAACCCTGTTACCACGGGGATAGTTTTACATCTGTTGCTTAGCGATACATCCTCGTGTGACTACCCTTTAGTTGTAATGGACCAAGCCTCTGTGGTAAAGGGTAAGCTTATATTGGGCTGAACTATTTGACAAGACTTTTATTTTTTAAAGTCAAAGATTTCTGAATAGGCTTCAAAGTAACCTAATATATTTCATTTGTTAAATGGTCGTCAGACCTTTTTAGCGTTCTTGATATTAGTTCAGAAGTAGATGAATGTGCTTTTTTTGTGTAAATAAACTTAAATCTATAATGAGGAAATGGACAAGTAGCATTAGGTTGTTTATCTACGGTCATCACATGGTTTACTTCGTCACGCTGCAGCATCATCACCAGGAATAAATGTTATCATTATTTCGGCCTTCCGTGTTACAATTAATTATCTGTCTGTGAAGAAAAATCATAGGTATCGCCTTTGAAATGATTAATGTATTGTTAAATAAATTTCTCAGACCTCTGGTAAATCAATTCATGTTTAAATTAACCATTATATCCCCAGTTGTTTACATATTTTTCATGCCAAACTTCTCTTTGCGGTTTAGAAATTATAGACCATATCACAGGAAATAAATGTGTTCTTGGCCATTTTTTTTTTTTTTTTAAGTTATTGCATGAATCTGTTGACCACATTTTTATTCACACAAATTGTAGAATTAGTTAAAGCTTCATACAAATGAGGTTATAAGTTCTACTTCTCTCTTTTTCTCTTTGGTTTGGATTAAATGATGAGTTATCACTGCGTTAAATATTACACATTTCAGCTTCTTGCCAAAGTCATCAAAAGTGATCCGCAATGTTATCAAAACGGTCGACATGGTGCAACTGTTTTACTTACTAAAAGAAAAAACTGTAGTTAAGCATCATTTTGTGCAAAACATGATGAGATCGAGAAGATTAGCATATATATATACTGTTGTTTATGTTATTTTGTTACTGGGTCACGGGATACAGGTTCAGGTTATTACGGGGAATATGCTGGTCGTACTCCCCTAAAATAAAAGATATTACTGTTAAGAATCTCAAAAAAATAGTTTGAGGCATTTTAATCAGACAAGTTGAAACATTGATCTTAATTTTTTTATTTTTGAATGTTGCAAATCTGTTATTTGTAAAAATATCATCAGCTCTGGAACACCTTTTCGTTTTTTTCTGAATAGTTAATTTAGTAATGAAGAAAAATTATGTAATTTGTTTTTTTAGGCCAGTGAAGGTAGCATCAAGGAACTGCAGAGGCAATGGTCTGAAAGGTTTAATGTCCCACATAGCTATTTATATTACCGACTTGTTTGTTATTCCGTATCCATGGTAACACAATCCATGACTTAGTTAGGCCAGTAAAATGTCAAGTGCAATAATCTGAATTAAGAATGTTAATTTCCTGGAGAAATCAACAACTATTGTACATTAATTAACGTTTTAATCATATTTAAAAAATTAAGATGTTATAATTAAAAAGTGAGCAATTTCATTCAATAATTTATAATATGAAGTGTAGACTGTTAAGGTATACTTTGATAAATTAGCAGAAAACCTGATGTCTAACTTATGCTAGAGTTAATGGTTAGGACTGCAGTACTGATAAATTAGCAGCAGACCTGATGTCTAACTTATGCTAGAGTTAATGGTTAGGACTGCAGTACTGATAAGTTAGCAGCAGACCTGATGTCTAACTTACGCTAGAGTTAATGGTTAGGACTGCAGTACAGGATCAATGCCAGTGAATCATCTTTAGGGGCCTGTAGGTACATATTCATTAAATATATATATATACATATGTGGAAAACGATTAGTGCATTATTATTTTTGTAAATACTTTGAATTTTATTGGAAGCAAAATAAGGTTGTACACATGCATGCATTCATCTTCCTCGTAAAAGGTATGGTAAGTTCTGTAGGTATTTACATACCACAGCGGTACCACATTTCCAAAAACAGGTTTCTGAAATGAAGACCACCAGGATAATCTTGTTTCCTATACAGTAGAATCTGTATTAAGAGACCACAAAAGGGAAGGCTTAATAGTTGTCTTTTAACAGAGTAGACTGTTTAATAGAATTTTTATTAAATAGTAATCTGCTTGGCGGGGAATGTGAAAATGTTGGTCTCTTGAGAAAGAATTTCTTCTTAAGAGTTGTCTCTCGAACAGATTTCACTGTATCTGACCAGGATAGTATTGAGGCTTTCAACAGTACAGAGGATGTTGTTATTAAGGTTTTCATTATTTATTATGTTCCTTGCTATATATTGGAAGGGGGAAACTACGTGTTTGCTTTTTGCATCGTTCTGTGGGTCCTTTGGTACGACATTTTAGTTAGACTTCGTATTTAGCTCCATAGCCCTAATACTAGAAGTCCAAAAGTCATCAGACTTTAGTAGATTCACCTTCAGAAGTACTACACCAATATATCAAATGTAGGTCACTGTTACTTAGGTTTTGCTTCAGTATCTTTGGTAAGACTTTACATTGAACATCATTTCATTATGTATGTTTTACAAATATTGCTAGAAAGTTGCTTTATTAGGGGATTTTTTTTCCAGACAGGCAAAATTTTGATGCATCGTTTAGCTTCAATTAATTATATTTGTATAACAATAAAATAAAATAATTGATTCCAAATTTTGATTTTGATTTAAAGCTGAACACTTTGATTGTGTGCGAAACATAATTTGTGCCATAATAGAAACGGTTCTGTTGTACTCTAGAAACTATTAAACAGGGAAAATTCTATACAAAAAGTATTATGCCTGCCCTTTTTATCCTTGTAAAGAATGATGGGTATATATATATATATATATTTCCATTTGTATTGTTAATAACAGTATGTAGTCTAAAACTTCCCATGACTGTTGGTGGATATCTGTTATATCAAAATTATTATTTGAAGCCCTTCATGTATTTTTCATCTTTTTTTTTTTTTTTTTTTTTTTTTTAAAGTCTAACAGTTTCATGTCTTATCAAAACCATGTGGGTTTTTCCAATCTTGCTATAAGAGATTCAGGTTATGTTTAACCCTTTCACCACTGTAGACCATAATGGAATTACCCAGATCAATGCATGGTAGAGTTTATTAAAGTTACAAAGGGGTGAAAGGGTTAAAGTTATATTTTTTTTTAAATTTGAATGTTGTAAATGCAATCTTTTGTTTTTACTGTTACTTACTGCTGAATCTGTTACTCCTTAATAATTGAGTTATTTGTTTTTCACCTAAATTACTTTTGTTTAATATGAAACTTGACCTTGTGCTGTTGTATGTCAGTAAAATATATCATATTTCGAGAAGAGCAGCTTGTTATTTCGTTTAGTGGTCTCAAATTTCAAATGTAGTGGAATATTTACTTGAAACCTAAGATATCTGTTAAAAATAAACAATAATGTATTCATGGAGATATTTTTAACTATAGGTAACAATGCAGTTAACACAAGCCATTATATCCCTATATAATTTGTTCAAGTTTATATACAGCTAATTTACATAGCTAAGAATCCAATGTTCTAATTGGTAGACTGGGAAAAGTAAACAGATCATCTAGGGCTTTGTTTATAGATGACATCCCACAATATCAACCATACTATAAGGATATGTTTTATTCCAATCTTTTACAATTCATTGATGTCAAAAAACGTGAAATTTAGTACATGTATTGTTTTATCTTCGTTAACTGAACCCTTCTATAATCAGTAAACACTTGTAAAAAATAAGTTATACTTTCAGTGAGCACCTACAGTGTTAATGGTCAGTTGTAAATGACATTTTTAAAAGATATATCAAATCCTGTTTATTCAGATTTGTTTTAGATTTAAGTTATTATGTAATGGTAGGATTATCCATAAAAATAAGTCTTATCTTTCCTGTATAGTTATCTCGGAACTAGATTTGTGAACCATTTAAATGCCCCAGAACCACTGTAATGCCAAAACCTCCACCATTTTTCACTTACTAGGTATCTGCTCCTATTTTAACATTGAGCAGATGCACAAAGTGGACATCCAGGGGCTTTTCCTCAATACCATATTATTATTTTTATTTCTATTTTATTTTTTTTAATTTCTAAAACCAATTTAAAGTGTTGACTGTAGTGTTAGACAGCAGTTCTTTTGAATTCTAGATAAAATTCAAACTCAATCAGACTTCATATGCTATCAAACTTCGATAGTTTACAGTTACATTTGTAGCACATGTCCAGTTTATATGTATGCATGAGCCTGTCGAATGGAATTAATAGTACAATATTTCAATGGCATTGACCGGTGGTTTGATTATGATATAAGTTAAGCTGGAATTTATTATCAAATTCAGTACTGTTGGGAATAAAATCGGTACCATGCATAAACTCACTAGTCAATAATCTGTTTAACTCATTCACCCCTGAAATTTCATGATAAACTATTCCAACCTTTGAATTGGAAGAGTTCAAATGTGTCTTCAGGGGTGAATGAGTTAATGTCATTTTGTTAATTTGTTCATTTCTGTAAAACATGGTTTGCTGCTAGATATTTCAATAAAAAGACCAATGTTGTAGAATTCATTGGCACAAAATGATGCCCTGCTAAAGACCAATGCTGCTTAAATTTGTCGTGGTATAAGCCGTGTCACTTTCTCAATCCTAACTGTTATCATACACCATGACTTCACTGTACAAGGCACTGGTTCCTTGTGATGCTTGAGTAGTCTGTCATTTATCACAAGTCGATTCTTCAGTTAGATACTATCATATCGTTCGCCCTGGAAAGCTCTCGACCATTCAGAAAGTTCTGTTCGTCTTATTTGTATCCTAAAACATGCTAACCATTGGTAAAACCGCAAAACTACACCAACACCGTCGTGCTAATTCTTTATTTCAACATATTATTGACTTACATGTTCTTAATTTTCAACTATTACTGTGCTGTATTATAATCTACAGAAAGGCAAATCACCTTTCAAATCTTCATACCTGTAAGTTTAGACCTGCCAGGAGAAGCCAACTCTTGCGCAAGAGCATTTGGGAGAAACGTGTTTTAAGAGACCACCCTTACGTAAGAATAAACAAGAAGTTGTGTGTTTAAAGACTGCCACTTAGAAAATCATTTCAGAAAACCCACGCTAAATAGTTGTACGAGAGGAGACCAAATTTATGCATGCTAAATCATTTTGTATTGAAACACTGCAACATGGGACCACCTGCCTTGAATAAGCTCCTTTTTTTATTGGTTGAAGTGATAGCCTCTCAATTCTGTTTATTTGGCTGGTGGCAAATGATTTTGGTTTCTATTTTTTCTGTTTGGGACAGTGAGCTTTTTTTATTGATTGAGCTGGGAAAGACCTAAGTTGATATGCGTTCTCTCAAATGTAGATTTAGATAGGAAGTTGCTTCTCATATATGATCTGAAGTCCAAACCTGTCATCAGTATTTGTGGTTATTCTAGCATCAAAAGAAGCGTACCATCAGATAAGCTGCCATGTATTCATATATCTTTATACATATATATATATATATTTCACGCTGTAACGGTTATAGAGGAACATGCACACCGGCTTGCTGGCTTTGTCCTTCCACACTGTACATGTACTTGCAATATTTTTATTAATATTCTTTGAATTGATTGTGTCCGAGATTAATTCGGGTCACATCTGTATATAACAGATTGTCTCTTACATTATTGCCAAATTTAGCATTCAGACTTGATATTTTATTTTTGACTATTACTGGCGCCTCAACCTTGATATTACGCAGCGTATTGATAGAGCCTCATAGCTTTGTGTTAGTGTTATATACCCATCATGGTCTATGCTGACCATTGTTATCTAAGTCTTGTAAATGCTGACCACTGTTTCTTTATTCTTGTCAACGTCAATTGGTGAACTTAACATTTTTAAATTATCATTTGATTGACAATCAAAAGTTTTACTGGTTCTGAATTCTAATACCTAAGTTTCTCTTACCCTGTTTATAACCCAGACATATATGTCAAATGTAGAAGGAAGTATTTAACTCAACATTTAATCTTACAATCCGTGTTAAATACATAAGTAAATAATTAAACGGACAATACCATTGTCAGGGTGGATTTTAGTGTTAACAACAATTACAGCTATGTCTGTAATTGTTGTAAACATTTTGTTTTTGAATCAGTTTACTATTAGTAGTTGGGTTTTTTTCAGTTTCATTTTTATAAATGTTGTTAAAGGGTTTTGATGAATTAGATACTTAAGAATACAATGTACAATTTTAGTTGACCAATTGACGACACTAGATTTGCTACTTAATAGCGTCCACACGATGTGGTCAGGTTTAGATCCCCCCTTGTATATCATGTCGTTTAAGCCATCTCTCTTTATCTCCTCCTATTTTCTCCCTCTCTCTCTCGCTTCCTCTCTCTTCCCCACCCCTCCCCCTCTCTCTTTCTCTCATGTACCTTAGGTTTTACTTCTCAAATAGCCATGGATATATTTATTATAATGTGATGTTGGGTCATAAGTAAATATATATTCTATCAATAAAACAACTAAAGCTCATGATTTATTTGTGTTTTGTTTTTTGTTTGCTTATATTGGGACTTCATCCGTAATCGGAATTTAACATAAAACTGTGTTATTCCATTCGAATACCGAGAATTCTCCAAAAAGAATAATGGACTTTTGTGTTTTGTTCTTAATGTAATTCCCAATTCATGAGTATTATTTAGAAAAGACATTTTATGTAGAGATAAATGCTGTATACTGGGAAGTCTTCGCCGCTGTTTTACTGAGTGCAAATTTATCATGACGGCCAACAATTTACATGTAAAGGGTGAATATTTAATTGGGCGAAAAAATCGCAGTATAGAGGAGTGGCAAGAAAACAAGGCTACAAGTGCATTTATGTGGTAAAAGTCTGCTGTAAAATCTTAGCGCTCTGAAGGATTCCCGTACTGCTGTAAAATCTGTAACTGTATCATTGGGATTTCAATTTACTTCCATAATAATTCCTTTAAAAAAAACTTGTCCTGCGAGATTTTCATGAGAAATTGTACTAAGTTCGGGGGGAAGTGTTTTGAGAGTAAAAATGAATTGGTACCAGACTGGGATTCGAACTCTGGTTCCCCGATCATTTAACTGTAGTTCTAACCAACTGAACTACGCCATCAATTGTAGGACCCAGTCACGCTCCTTTTTCATTCAAAACAAAATTTAGGGGAGGTTAATATTAATAAAACAACACAGTTGAACTCCAGTGATCATCAGTTTGTAATCTGGGTATTGGCAATGTAAACCTATTAATAGCTTGAAATTAGAACAAGTCGATATGGAAACAACAGTTCAAGTCAGCTCCACCACGAACAGATGTCTACAAAGTAGCAAAATTGGATCCAAATTTATCTGAAGGGGATATGAAAACAAAATTGCTGAAACTGGCAAAGTCAAAATCATATATTTTCAAAATTTGCTGGTCAACGCAGGCCAAAAAGTTTGCCTTGACAACAAAAGTTGTGAAATATTTGCCTTTCCAAAAGAATTATTCAATAAAAACCACACGTTGCCATGCAGTTTACAGAATTACAGTTGTTTGAAATTTGAACATTTGATAAAAGAAATAAAAAACAAAAACATTGGTCGAACTTGGGCCCTTTATATTACAAAACCTTCGCTTTATCAACTTTTCCATCTATGAATTATAATTGCAAAGGATAAAAAATGATGTCCAATTTATGGACGGCAAAACCCATGAAAATATGACTCTCCTAGTAAAACAAAACAACTCCGAGTGAAAGTTCTTCGCGATAATAACTGTTGCATTGGTACTGTTTACCTTAACTTGATTGGTTTCTCGATCATAACTGGAGAGCTTTCAAGATTCCAAGCCTATAACAAATATACACAATTAGTGGGCATGAAAAGACGAAGACAGTCATGCTATCCGAATTGGACCTGGGTCTGTCCTCACCACTAGGGACTTTGTCCTTGGGTAACTAACTGAAAACGGTTGATATCCCATCACTAAAACCATACATGTGCGTGTTGAGTGAAAACCAATACAACCATGCCACATTGATAAGTCTTGGGTCTGTCCCCGCCCTTTGCAACTTGGTCTCATGATCATAACAGAAACGATTCAGAGCCGAAACCTCTCGACTAAATTTCGTTTGAGGCATCATTAGGATAGGAAAGACGGAGCCGAAAATAAGAAACTATTTTAAATATTACTTAATTGAGGACATTTAATCATGATTGCTTCACCATCCATGGGAGATACGCACCCTTTGGGCCACTTGTTGTTTGCTCGAAGTAATTGATTGTTTAAGGTGTACTTCATGACACTGTCCAAACATATCGGTATATCAAACAGGCTTTATTTAGGAAACTTGACACAAATTATTGATAACATTTAACACAACTATCATTAATATTTCAGTATTTATCAATTGATTTTCGACGTCTTCATTTTTAACCAGGACCCAACGTGTCAAGCTTCAATGATTTGATAACGTACTAAAAGGACGTAACCATTGATCGTTGTACTATCAAACAAATGTACTTGTTGAACGAGAGAGGAGCGTATTATGTTAATTTGTACCTGACTTCGTCTACCTGCTTCCGCTAGACCACATGAACTGCTGTGTGATGAAAATTATATGAAGATGTGTTTGTTGTTAAGTATGGACGCTGCATTGAATTAAATAATTTGGTTATACTGCCCTGAATTTTATTAATTAAATGGCCGTTTGTTCATCCACCAGCACATGTATCTTGTAGCTGCAGCAAGACCAACACTACCTAATATTCTGACATCTGTTTTGTGTGTTAAGAATCATAATATACTATGAACTTGCTAAGTTAAATAACTAAATATCAGTAAATAAGTGGTTTTTTCGATGAGGTGTATGTGTATCTTCAGTTAGATTTTAAATGTTTTATTGATCGAATAAATAGCAACTTTCTTTTAATGAAGTATGTAAAATCATCTTCCATACTCATGAATCCACTGTTCTTGTTCATGTTCATATGTGTGGTTACAGATTCACAGCGTCACATGGTGGTACACGTGTGTTGTTTATGTGTGTCAGCAACGGGAGTCACTCTACGCCCAATCATTCGGGCTTAGCCCTATTAAATATCTTGTATTGAATGATCCTCACCATTATTCATATTTGAAAACAACTTGTCTTATTATTATTTACTGACCATATCACACACCTTTCTTAGTTTAAATGTTATGTATGTGTTATTGACAAAAGAAGATGTTACATTTAGCACGAACAGTTCATCTGAAGATCCAAATACAGCCTACTACAGTGAAAACATTTTGCAAAATGTAACGTCTTCTATTGTCAATAACACATATTTAAAAAAAAATGTGCTTGCACTTGGTCAATTTTAACATTTTCTATACATATAGATATAGAAAACAATTGAACAAAAAATGTAACATGTGTAATAGGACAAGGAATAGTGATGAAGATAGTGCCGTCGCTGGGGCTCGAACCCACGACCCTTGGCTCTCAAGCCCGATGCTCTACCGCTGAGCTGAAGGGAAATCCCACAGCTGACACTTGTAACGCAACCTGATCAATACATGTAATTTACACTATTCCTCCCTTTTTAGGTCACCTGAGCTTTGCTCAAGCAACCTATTCTGATCGCTTTTGGTCCGCCGTCGTCCGTCGTGTGAAAACTTTTTATATTTTCTACTTCTTCTCAAGAACCAGTAGATGGGATTCCTACCCCGACCCCTAGGGCCAGGGCGGGCCCTAAAGGGAAAATTAACCAATGTTTCAAAAATCTTCTTCTCTAGACTCCGAGGTACTACAGTCATTTTCTCTACATGGATGGAAAGATCATCAGGGGCTTTATTTAAATTGTAAATTTCAGGACCCCCGAGCCCTCCGTTCTCCCTTGAGAAGGGGTAAAGTTTACTAAAGTGTATATAGGGAAATAACACTTTTGTGTATATTTTGACAATTTTCTGTAGGATTTTTTTCTTACTTGGTGAGAATTATCATTGGAGGAAGATGGTTTCAAATTATAAAATTGGGATTTCTACCCCAACCCCATGGGCCAGGGTGGGGCCCCAAAGGGAAAAATTAACCAATATTTTAAAAATCTTCTTCTCCAGACTCAGAGGTACTACAGTCAATTTCTATGCATGGATGGAATGATCATCAGGGGCTTCGTTTAAATTGTAAATTTCAGGACCCCCGAGCCATCCGTTCTCCCTTGGGGAGGGGGTAAAGTTTACTATAGTTTATATCGGGAAATAACACTTTTGGGTATATTTTATCCATTTTCTTCAGAATATTGTTCAAACTTAGTCAGATTTCTTTTTTGATAGATGAGGGTATTACATTGTAAAATTGGGATTCCTACCCCATCCCCAGGGGCTAGGGCAGGGCCCCAACGGGAACATTTACCAATATTTCAAAATTCTTATCCTTTGATGACATGACAAGTATTGTATTTCACTTAGTTTACATGCTGATTTCCACATCACATCTCAACAATAAAATAAAGCTACCAGTACCTATGATATAACTCAGGTGACCGCTAAGGCCCTTGAACTTCTTGTTTCTTACACCAACCCAGGTTCTTTGACTGCCCGCCAAGGGTTCTCCTGCCTTGAACGGGGAGGGTCAGCGGCACCAATTTGTAATAGGACCAGGAATAGTGATACAGATAGTGCTGTCGCTGGGGCTCGAACCCGTGACCCTTGGCTCTCCAGCCCGATGCTCTACCGCTGAGCTGAAGGTAAATTCCCTACAGCTGACGCTTGTAAGGCAACCTAATCAATGCATATCTTTTACACATGTATATGTTTGGGGGATTTCTTAAATGAATATACTTGCACCTTATCATTTATAGCCCAAGGTATCTACTGCACTGAAGGTGTATAATTCGTTAGTTATTCTAATTAATTCTTACATTCACCGAAGTCTGCATCACTTTCCTACATTCTGTGCAGTGGTATTCATAACTTGCATAGGAAGGCGGGAACTGGACAGAGCACGACAAAGAGAGACGTTTTAATGGAGATTGTACAAATGTTTAAATGGTAAAAACGATCAACTATAGTTAACAGTTAACTATGGTTATATTCGATGACGTTGGACAACAATTTACCCAGAGTTTTCTTCTCCGATTCCAACTGAAATTTCCTACAGGGACTTGAAAATCCTACACTCTTGTACACATCAAAAGAAAGAAGATCACAAACGTATGTCTCGAGGCATCTTAAAATTGTGTCTACAAGCGAAAAATAAACGTGGATAGAGATGGTGCATTAAATGCCATTCATTCGGAAAAGGAGTTTAAGCATGTCACGACGTGTTTCAGTCAAGCGATTCAGAAAGTGACACTTGTGATTTGTGTGTTCCAACACAGATTCAAAGAGAAACATAGTACTGGAACACAAACAAGTTGGCAAAATGTTAGCAAAAATCAATCAGACTGAACTGTATTGGTGATAATGTCAACGCAATTCCCGGTATCTAGAACCGTCGAAACTTTCCGCTATTTTATGAGAAGTGCCGACGTTCCCAATTGCAATGACCCAAGGAAACACCGGCCTTGACATTGAGACAGGTTAATTATTAATTTGGAACAATACCTGAGCTTCTGAAGGATTCTAGTTCAGAAATCAGTTCACACCTTCAAGATTTATTGGCCTTCCCGTGTCCATATTGACGCAAAATGTTGCATCAGTGTTCGTGAGGGAACTCGACATCTATGAGTTGGAAAACAACAGGAATTTTTACAATACTCCCACAAACTAAGCAAGTGTGTGAAGACAAACGGGTTATGTATTTTAAGATGCTACAAAAGTATATTCTGCCACAATAATGTCTTTTAGGGAATCTAGAGATTACAATTGTATTAGGCCTAGTCTTTTTTATTCAATTATAAAGAATTTTACACAAATATAAAGTATATGTGCATCGTTTGAAACAAATGCATTGTGGATTTCAAGTTGTCAACCAAGGAACGAATACGAATCATTTTCGGATGCATAGGAAGCTTGCTCTTTGATAGTATATATAACCAAAAACTTGATATGATTTTTCTTGATATTCAATAAAATAGATTCAGTAACTGTAAATATCATGTTTCATGTTAACCGTATACCAGTCATTTCTCTGTTGTACTGTAAATGTTGTGGCAAGGTAAAACCTGGGAATCCTTTGATTTGGAAATAGAACCGTCATAAACTATGCAGAAAACCTGTGCTGCGGATAATATTAGTCTGTCGAGGTAGGATTTTAAAGCGGATAAAAACGCGTCGAGACTGGGTGCTATTGTTAAACTGCTTTCGCACTATCTAGTCGGCTACCTATTACGTTTTCAGCTTTTCCAAACACAAGTCCGGGTACGTATCAAAATGATCTATTTATTATATAGGCACTTAAATCGCTCAACCATTATGTTCTTGTCATGGTACAACAGGCACAAAAATTGCCGCAAAAAAACCCGCCCCGATAATATGAGTGCAAATGCTGAACCTGTGTTTATAGAATAAATAAGTATAAAATTACTGAATTCAGTGTATTTTTCTCTATATTTGTTCTGTAATGTTTTGATTTGGTGAAGGTTAAACTCCCCGCTACAGCTAATTTCGTTTATATGATGACGGGTACCTAGGGGAAGAGAGAGATGGATATGTGTGTGTTCACGAATGTTGTTCACAACAGATGAGAACATTAGGGAAATTGGTATTTACCCTTGTAACGCACCTTACGTGTGTCTGGAATGAATACAGATTTGGAGTCGGTGGAGTTGAGAGTTCGAACCTCGGACGGGGTACGAGTCATAAAGTGACTTCCTTCGCAATTTGTGTTTTTATCTAGCTTAGCATATTAATCAATCAGAAAGTGTAAGCTATGAACTTCCTGTCGTTATTGTGTATATAAGGCGAATAAAAAGGATGTTTCGGGTAACATTACTAAAGTAAAATAGGGTACGTCGGTAGGGATTTATTTTATTTATTTTCTAACATGTATTTATTGAGTGGAGGGGGACTAATTGAAGAAATTACAAAAACCACAAAACATATATAGTAAGTCAGACCAATGGTATTTTTTTATTATATTCATAGGTCTTTTAAATAATGACGTGGGATGTTAATTTTGTTTGATACCTACCTATAAAACTGAAAGGTGTCATAAAGACGCTTACGGTTTTCGGCGCGTTCTAATAGGACATTTAAGTGTATTCGAGTGAGATAAAAGTGTTACAGTCGGTAGCAAAAGCTCGGGTCTGTTAGGGTACCTGCACCATACATTTTCTTCTCTTTTTATTTTGCCTGATATTGGTGCAATCGCATTATTGTATGAATCTTTACGTAACGATATAGGTACAAAGTTACTTGTAAATGTTTTGATTTCGGAATATTTTATCATACAAATCTAAAATACAAACGGAATTGGGCAACAGGTATATCCTTAGCCCGAGTTTCTCAAGGCCCAGACTTAGACATTTTGACAGATAGACTAGCATTATCTATAAATTGTATAAGCCCTCTTCTGACAGTATTTAACAGTACACAATTATATTTACATTACGTTGCACTTTGAATAATCAAATGTGACATTGTTTGTTATTTTTTACTATACATCTACGAATCACTGTTACTGTAATACGGCATATGCCCTAATACCAATGTACTGGTCAGACATGCACTGAACACAAGCACTGACCAATGGACATTTTACGTTTTGCACAATGATCATATCGAGTGGTACCGGACTACAATCGAAACATCAAAGCCTTTTTTAAGAAACCTCGATGGTGTAATGGTCATTCTTTATCAAAATGTAAACTTTTTTTAGTTTACAACTGTTATCACATAAGTTGTTTCAATTTATATTAATCACTCTTGTTAGCCCGGATGTTAGCGCACGGGGGGTCTTATTGTGGGAGGTAACCGGAGTACCCGGAGAAACCCCACGTGTCGGGCAGGTGACCACAATACATTTTCACGTCTGATCGGGGAATCGAACGCCGGCCGCCTTGGTGAAAGGCAATTGTGCTATCCACTGCACTCCATCTGACCACCCCATCTCTTTGCAATGTGATTTTATGAAGAAGGAAATCGTGATTTTGAGGCATGGAAAGAACATTAGTCATATAAAGATTGTCTTCTTTTGTAACTTTAGTTTCTATGCATAAAATCAATTAATACAATGTACCATTTAGATTGGTGTATGTTGATCCAAGGGCCTAAATATGAACTTTTTTTGTCATATAATTTGTTTTTTATATTAAAGTTTCCTTTCAAAAAGAAATGATAAAGAATTGAATAATAAAGGGGAAAAAAATTTTAGTAGGCGAAGCTGTTCGTGCAAAATCAATCTACGTATTGGACCAGAGAGACGACAACGTCGTTGAAACTGATCTGGGTACAAAGTCTCCGTAACTTATGACACACTGATCGCTCAACCAATGAACAGTTAACATGATAGCGTTGTCACTAGATGACACAAATATCACCTGAATGAGCTAGGATATGTACGTATTTTATACACAACAAAGTATTCGATAATCCTATGTTAGCTTTACTTCAGCATGTAGTATTGTTTAAAGTTCACTGGGTGAGAATGGTCTATTTCAATGTATTTCCTAGGTGAATTTTGTTCCAGAGTGTTCCTTGAGTAATCTAAGAGTCATATCAGCAGTTTATGGGGACCGTTGATTGTGGTTTTAATTAGGCACTATGAAGATTTATATCAAACCGATCAGGATCGTTTCTGGAAGCTTCGTATGGTCGGGGATCGTCTTACTTGCATCTGTTTCTTATGTACTCGGCTATACCTTTATCAGTATGGAGCGTTTGGAGTTGGGGAAGAAGATCATTGGACCAGTCCCACTTAATTTCTACCTGAATCGCTCCCTGATTAACTGTTTGGGAGAATGTCTGTCTAGACAACACTGCAGGGCCATTAGTTACCATAGAATGGCCACTATCTGTCTGCTGTTTGACCTGACACCCACCGATCTTGAGGTCGAGCCTGATCCTAGCTTCATCACGACAAGACGCATCACAGAATGGTCAGAGGTAAGACATTGCACAATCCAATAATTGTTAAGCAGCTTTTGTCAAATTTCCTTACCGATACATTTTACTGAATATAGAATTATATCATGTTGATCAAAAATATATCGTTTCTATAATAAATAATATTGAGGTGATAGTATGTTCTAGGCGAAAAACACATCCATCATTTTTTTGTCAATTATTGTATATTTTATAACTACTTGACCAGATGTTATACGAGTATAAATAAAGACTATAATTAGTATTATTGTTCTCGAGACGCAAGAGTTCCACTTTCGATTTAAATATTCTCTCGATCTACATACACCTATACAATTGTTTGTGACATTCTCTAATTTCATTTCAAGTATTCAGTTTCGAATTCTGCAATTCCGTAAAATGCAAAGCAACATAGTTTTTTTATATTGAAATATCTTTGGAAAAGGACTTAATAACAAATATTTCACAATTTTACAACATTTTATTCATATTTTGTAAAGCATTATGGAGAGGGCGTTTATAAGTTACAATAACTTGTGCCCAATCCTTTTTTAAATATATGCGTGCATTATATTCAAGCCGTTCCCTTTTTGTAAAATTTATCGCGAAAATGAACATCTCAGTAGAGTTCCCACAATGGGGTCCCGTGACCACTTTACCCGGATCAAGTTTGAAAGTTGGATTTAGTCAATTTTAGGGTGCTGATTAAAATCAGCTGTGGTGAACCTCGTGAAAATGTGGGCTAACTCGGCCAGACGCGAAAATTCAAAATGGCCGCTACCCGTCGTCTGGTATATCAAAATAAATACATATCTTTGCTTCTAGATGTCCGTTTTATATGATTTGTGGGTCTAAATATATGTTTGAAGGGTCAGTGAATGTATTTATTTGTATAATAACTTGATTAAAGTACGCGTTAGAACGAAAAATGGTCTGTTATTATTTTTCTTCCAAAAACCAGGATAACCACAAGCTGACTGCAAAGGAAAAGACCAGGAAGACACCCTTAATGGTTTGGATGCAAAGTTTCAATCTTTAACCAGTGTAAATTAGTTGAAACAACCATTGTATGAAATGTCTGGTCAATGATTTTGTTATTTCGGGTTTATCGTCCTTGCATCAGCCAGAATCATATGGTTGATTGTGTTTGTTTTTAATTAGTTTAACGTCCTATTAACAGCTAAGGTAATTTAAGGACGTGCCTCTATGTGCGTTGTGTTAGCATGCATGTGTGTATGTGTGCCGGAGACAGGGTATGTTGTTGTACTTGCCTCCTTGTGATAGCGCGCATCTTATGCCGATTTTATAGTGCTATCTCACTGAAATACCATGCCAAAGGTACCCAGTACAGCATTCCGTCTGGTCACAATATGATGACAACGGGTGAACCAGTTGTTGCCATTTTTCTAAATGCTGAACGTTAAGCAGGGAATAACAACTTCCATTTTTAAGGACTTTGGTATTTCAACGTTAAAGCCAAAAGTGAGGTGTTGCCAAGCAAGGCACAAGGAAATAAAAGGTAGTTAGAAATAGAAAAAATATAATGTAAATCCCAAATATAGAATAGGTGCAGCAGATTTATTCTGGTCGCTTTTATGTCCCAAATAGAGGGCACAAAAGCAAATCCCCAATGGTTGATATGAGAACGGGTGTCTAGGTAGTCGCCGCCATAAACACCAAGTAGTCAGAAAAGAAAGAAGACACGAAAGGAAGGAAACGAAAAAGATCTAAAGTGTTGTAATGGGGGACGGAGATCAATTTTTGTCTCTTCCATTTCCCCTTCGTAGAAGACACGGACGAAACTTTCCAATTCTTCAGGGGCTCCAACATTAGGCGCGTTCTTATGTTCATGTAGTGGGATTCAGCGGACCTATTCTTTTTCCAAACTGCACAGGTTGTCTGGTCAATGAAGCATGTAGACTTTCAGTCACCATCTTCCTCTTTATCCAGAGTCACTACAGATAACAGTCGAACAGTGAATGTGGACATTTACTGGAGAGCCTCTAGTGTCACTGGAAATGCTTTGCAACATCTTTCAAAAGATTGCGTGCCTCCTGAGTTTCTGTTTCCCATGTCCAAAGAAGCCAAATATTGTATTACATCCGCTGTGGATATGTAATGGGATTAAGGTTTTAGCTACCTCAACAGAGCCAAGACCTCTGCAGCTAATGATATTGTTCTTCCGTTTGATATCAAGTGTGCCCTCATGCTGATGTACAACATACGCAGTTCACCACGCTTGCAAAGAAACACACAGAAAATGACTCTATTGTTTACTCCGTCAGGCAAAATTGATTGAAGAATTCGAAAGCAGAAACAATCCTGTTCTTCAACTATTCTCAAATCCGAAAATTAGGAGAAATGGAGGCAATGGTGATTAATGCCGAGTATATAGATGTAGTTTTTTTCTGCCTATCTTGTACATCAGCATGAGGGCACACTTGCTATCAAACGCAAGGACAATATCATTAGCGGCAGAGGTCTTGGATCTGTTGAGGTAGCTAAATTCTAGATCCCATTACATATCTACAGTGGTTGTAATGCAATATCTGGCTTCTATGGATATGGAAAACAGAAACGCATGAGGCATGCAATCTTTTGAAAGATGTTGCAAAGCATTTCCAGTGACACTAGAGGCTCTTCAGCAAATGTCCACATTCACTGTTCGACACATCTACAATGATAAAATTAGTAAGCTAAACATGACTCATGAGTAGATATATACTTGCACGATGATGAGAATGATGAAAGTAATGATGACGAAGTTATCTGTAGTGACTCTGGATAAAGAGGAAGATGGTGACTGAAAGTCTACATTTTTCATTGACCAGACAACCTGTGCAGTTTGGAAAAAGAATAGGTCCGCTGAATCTCACTGGATGACCATAAGAAGCGACTTATGAGGGAGCCCCTGCAGCATTGAGGGGTTTCGTCCATGCCTTCTACGAAGGGGAAATGAAAGAGAGAAAAAAATGATCTGCGTCCCCCATGACAACACTTTAGATCATTTTCGTTTCTTTCCTTTCGTGTCTTCTTCCTTTTCTAACTACTTGCTGGCTTTTGGCTTTAACGTTGAACGTTACAACGTTCGCCCAGGTCAGGAAGGAAATGGTTTCTGTCCCCAGGCCGGGAAAAACCAAAGTCCTTCAACATGGAAGTTGTTATTCCCTGCTTAACGTTCAGCATTTAGAAAAATTGCAACAACTGGTTCACCCGTTGTCAGCATAATGTGACCAGACGGAATGCAGTGCTGGGTGCCTTTGGCATGGTATTTCAGTGAGATAGCACTATAAAACCGGCATAAGATTCGCGCTATCACAAGGAGGCAAGTACAAAAACATACCCTGTCTCCGGCGCACATACACACAGGCACGCTTACACAACGCATCCGGAGGCACGTCCTTAAATGGCATTAGCTGTTAATAGGACGTGGAACTAATTAAAAACAAACACAATCAATCATATGATTCTGGCTGATGCAAGGACGATAAACCCGAAATAAACAAAGTCATTGACCAGATATTTCATACAATGGTTGTTTCAACTAATTTACACTGGTTAAAGATTGAAAAATTTCATCCAAACCATTAAGGGTGTCTTCCTGGTCTTTTCATTTGCAGTCAGCTTCCGGTTATCCTGGTTTTTTACAGAAAAATAATAACAGACCATTTTTCGTTCTAACGCTTACTTTAATCGAGTTGTTATACTAATAAATAATTCCCCGAACCTTACAACATATATTTAGACCCAAAAACATATAAAACGGACATATAGAAGCAAAGATATGTATTTTTTTGATATACCAGACGACGGGTGGCGGCCATTTTGAATTATCGCGTCTGGCTGAGTTAGCCCACATTTTCACGAGGTTCACCCAAGCTCATTTTAATCGGCACCGTCAAATTGACTAAAATCAAATGTCAAACCTTGGTCCGGGAAAAGTGGTCACGGGACCCCATTGTAGGAACTCTACGAATACGATTACGGTCAACATTATTGGCCACACACGGGCCGGGGTTCCCTGTATTTACCTAAGATCATAAATAATACACATATACATGAAGCAGAAAAAACCCTGTTTGCAGTGTTTATGGTATCTATCGCTACAGAATCTGTTCATATAATGGCAATTTAGAAGTGCATAGGCCTATATATATCTAACGTAGTAAATTATTTAAATCCAATACATTCTATAAATACTACACCAGAGCACCCATTGGTTTGTGTCTACCTACATTCATGTAGTGGGACGAGAAATAGTGATAAAGATACAATGTAGTGCCGTCGCTGGGCCTCGAACCCGCGACCCTCGACTCTCCAGCCCGATGCTCTACCGCTGAGCTAAAGGGAAACCTACATCTGACGCTTGTAAGGCAACCTTATTAATCGACATCTTTTACATTATTCCCCCTTTTTTCAAACACCAACCCAAGGTTCTTTGACTCCCCGCTAAGGGTTCTCCTACCTTGAACGGGGAGGGTCAACGACACCAATTTGTAGTAGGACCAGGAATAGTTATAAAGATAGTGCCGTCGCTGGGCCTCGAACCCGCGACCCTCGACTTTCCAGCCCGATGCTCTACCGATAAGCTAAAGGTAAATTCCCTACAGCTGACGTTTGTAAGGCAACCTAATTAATCCACATCTTTTACACGCATATATAGATGCCTACATGGTGTTTTTTTTTGGGGGGGGGGGGGGGGGGGTCCTGAATTGACTGATGTGTCTCCCCAATATATGCCTACGTGATTACCCATGCCTTCTTTCGTTTTACTCATGACATGGTCTATGAGTAACCCTCTACGTAGTCTGATTCTGTCTACCTTGTCAATATAAGCTACATGTGTTTAAAGTGTCTACCTATAGTACCCTACCCTGGCCTGTGTTGTTTGTGTACCAATTGTACACATTTGTATAATCTGTTTGTCCCAAGCTGACTTGTATATACTTAATGACTATGTTATTCATATGGTTATACCATGGTGAAAATGTAAATAGTTTTCCCATTTTTCTATACATTGTCATTATATACAAAGTTATCATAATCTGTCGGTCTCACTACCTAAGAATCAGTTTAACGCTTACTCTTCTTTATAGCAGCAGAAACATCCTTCGGTTCTCCACCTATGTTTTCTTTTTCTATTCCCCCTTCCCTTCCCACTTTCCTCTTGTTTACTTCTGTGTGATCTTCACCTCGAGACCGTTTGTACTGTTGGACAGGTGTATACGCACGTACGCATGTTCTTTGCCGATAGCCACCCAACCATGACCGTTCCTGATAATGGGTAACGATATAGTAGCACACAGTGTGGCGGTCAGCAATTTCTACTTGTGTACACAACGTAACGACTCGAGCTCATCTTAAATATCTAAAATTAATTTAAATTTCGTATTTGATGAATTTCAAAATCTATTTGAAATCCTTCTTCTTACATTTAAGACCACGCAATACATTATTCTCTTTTATGTTATACATAGCTATTTCAGTTACACTAATTTCATCCTTATCCTCCATCTTTTATTATTGATTTGCATGGATATACATGAAAACCCTGGGCCTGATGTATCTTCCGATGAATTAACAATTTTCCATATAAACATACGTAGTTAAAAGAAATAAGCTTACTCACCTTGAAAATATTGCAGACGTATTTCATGTAGTATGTATCACTGAATTCCACTTAGACAACAGTATCTCTGACGAAGAAATAGCACTTGCAGGTTTTAATACTTATTCACAGGGTGGAGGTGTCGTTGTTTATATTTCGCCTTTAATTTCTGCCCAGCAGCGTTTTGATTTAGAATTTCCATCATGTGAGGCCATCTGGGGCGAAATTATTTTTGATAACTCCTCGTATGTTTTATGTACAATAATATAGACCAAATGACTTTGTTAATCCATTTTGGGAACAATTTGAAAACTCCATTGAAAATTCACTCGATGAAAACTCACATGTCATTATAGTTGGTGACATAAACGTTGATCTACTGGTTGAAACTCGTCATAAACTGAACGACATTATCCGCACGTATCTGTTTTCTAATGTAATAAACCAACCAACTCGGGTAGGCCAAACACGTGCTTCTCTCCTTGACCCCGTGCTCGTGAGTGATACATGCGTTGTTGGTTTCGGACCATGACGCTACTCTCGTTGAAATTAAACTAAACATTTATCTTACTAACAAATTTAAACGCATGATTTGGTGTCATAAAAATGCTGAGTATCCTAAATTTAATGACCGTTACAAAACACCGATTGGCAATACGTATTTTGAAATGCTTATGCATGCGATGATATGTGTTCGATTTTTACAGATAAGTATTTGGAATATGCCCATCTTTGTATTCCAACTACGTTTATTACTGTTAGACCGAATGATAAACCGTGGTTTACAACTTAATTGCGTCGTGAAATTAGGATTAGAAATAGATTGCATAAAAAAATAAAAAGAGTTTTTTCTGTAGAGAATTTAGCTAAATTTAAAAAACACAGAAATCATGTCAACAATCTCAAACGTAGGACAAGAGAACATTTTTATGCTGATATTAATGGACTTTTGGATAATTATGCAAAAACTAATCAAAAGAATTTCTGGAAACTGGTTCGGAGATTAATTAAAAGTGCAAATGTATCTTACATTATACCTCCTCTAAAAGACCCTTTTACTAATTCTACTGCAGTAGATGATGAACGGAAAGCTAATATTTTAAATGACTATTTTGTGTCTATCTCTACTATAGACGACTCGGGTGTAACTTTACCACAAGTTGATATGAGAACCCAAAGTCGTATAGATAATATATATTTTACACAAGCTGATATTGTTGACATCCTTAAGTCTCTAAAATTAGGTAAAGCTGTTGGATATTATAAAATTAGTCACCAAATGCTTAAAAATACAGCTCTTTATGTTTCGATTCCGCTATTTCTTATATTCAGAAAGTCTCTTGATCAAAGAATTTATCCCAATTCCTGGAAAAAAGCCATGTCATGCCCATTTTTAAGAAAGGTGATAAACAATGTCCCAGTAATTATAGACCAAAAGCTTTATTAATATAAATACCAATCTGGATTTCAGCCATTTCATTCTACAGTGCATCAACTAATAGAAATTTATCATAATGTATGCATAAACCTAGAAAACCGTTATCAAACCTGTCTTGTTTTTGGCGACATTTCCAAAGCTTTTGATCGGGTTTGGCATGCAGGTCTTGCATACAAATTAAAAAGCTAGTGAATTAATGGAAATGTTTTAGACTGGCTATCCGATTATGTACAGAATCGCCATCAACAAGTCTTCATCCACAATGTTGCTTCTCATACGAAAACAACTAATGCTGTTCAACCACAGGGTTCTGTCTTATGTCCGCTTCTTTTTCTCTTGTATATCAACGATATAACTGATAACCTTGACAGCCTTTCCCGTCTTTTTGCTGATGATACTTCCCTATCCGTCTCTTCTCCTTCCGCAATTGAACCTGAAACTACTACCAACCGAGGTCTTGAAAAAAAGTCATAACTGGGCAGAAAATTGGCTTGTTAAATTTAATCCTAATAAAACTGAAGCACTACTAATTTCAAATACCAATGCTGAGCTTGATGGCAATCTTATTTTCAATAATGTTAATATTGATTTTATTGAACATCATAAACATCTAGGCATTTTCCTAGATGCTAACTGTAAATGGACTCATCATATTGATGACATTTGTAAAACTGTTACGAAACAAATAGGGATTCTCCGCAAATTCAAATATACTTTAAATCGCAAGACATTAAACAGAATTTATCTTATTTTTAAATTAACTCCCTCTGCTTTGAATACTGTTGCGAAGTTTGGGACGGTTGTACAACTGCCGATGCAAATAAACTTGAAAAACTCCAGTTAGAAGCGGCGCGTATAACATTGTCACCGGTCTGCCATCTTTTGCTAGTAGAGCGTCTTTTTATTTCGAAACTGGTCGGGAAGTCTTGTCTCAACGTCGCACCCGCTGCAAACTTCTACTTTTCTACAAAATTCACAACAATATGACTCCCTCTTACCTAACTGACCTTCTCCCGCCACTAGTAGCTACTTTAACTCTGGGAACTATTCTATTCCTAATTTCCGTTTACAATCTTCACTTAACCAATTCATACCTTCTACTTTAAGATTATGAAATGAGCTTTATATGAAACTTACGTCAGTTACAAATGACCAATACACATTTTTTAAATTCAATTTTTTTTAATAAAATGAACATTTTATAATAACACAATTCCTATATGTCCTATCCAGTACATCGTCCATATATAATTGCTATATACCAATATAAATGCTACTAATATTATACATAAAATAAGCTGACGCACCAGAGAAGAACAGTGACGTAGCAATAATTGTTGCTACGTCACAAATAATTGTGTAAACACATAAACGTATTAGGTAATACGCACATTTGTACTGACTACAGTTGACACTAATATTAAATCTGCACAAACTTCCTCAAAAAACAAAATGAAACATTTAAAGTGCCTGTCTTGTTATTTAGCCGGTGACCGTAAGTCAAATATTTTACTAACCAAACTCCGTCATAAATGCAGCTCTTTAAATGATGATATCTTTAATGTTAACCTAATCAACTCTCCTATTTGTGCATGTGGATATCCTAATGAAAATGCTCATCATTTCTTATTTACATGAGGTAAATATACCGATCAAAAATTTCAAATGTTTAGAAACCTTTTTTTTTTTTATATATGTCCAACAGTATGTATCGAGCACTCGCAGGTTTTAATATGGTCACGTTCTTGTGTCTCCAGCAGTCCTCATTATCTTTCATATTCATTTCTTAGCTTGTGTCCGTATTACATGGTAAAGCGTGCACTTGTTTGTTCCTTATTATTTTAGTAATCCTCTGTAAAGTTTAACTTTCTTTTAAGTGCACGAGAGCGTGAATGCAAGAAGTGTGCGTGTGCTTGAATGTATGCGAGTGAGTGTGGAGATGTGCGTTACGTTCTTTCTGTAAATAGTTCCACTTATCGTTGTATATATTGTATGTAATAAAGGCATGTGATAGGCCATTCAGTTATAGTCAGTGCAGTGGAGACGATTTTCGAGAAAGGATGGAATGAAAAGGAGAAAGCCACTAAGCACGGGACGTGACGAACTGTTGAATAGCTGAAAGTATGGAATAGTGCCAGGAACAAATTTTAAAATCTACTATTAATTGTTCATAAAAGTAAGAGTGAATGTGTGCATTATATGTTGATAATACAAAATGTAGTTATTCAAACTATGAAAGCCATCTTTTGATGTGTATATACAATTACTTATCTTATAAGGAAAGGGCGTTAATAATGTTCACGTAACTTGTGCCAAATCCTTTAGCATTTGTTTTGGTAATACAATATGTTTAACCTAAAACTAAACACCAAGACTTTTCACTGAAAAACTACTCCTGCAGGTCGGGGACTGAGAAAGGAAAACACCTGCTGTTATTTATTGCATATCGTAAGAGACAGTCTTTGCTTTTGCCACCTACTTAGGAACACAAAAACGACCAAACCAATTTCTCTCTTCTTCCTGCCAATCTTTTTGTTTTCTGGCGCCAATCTCGACAGTGCCTCGCGTTTGACGTTGGTGTTGAACGTTTCTCCCAAGTAAGGAAGGCAATTGGTGCAGTTCTTTCTCAGGCCGGGACATACCAGAGCCTTAAATACTAATAATTATTCGAGGTTCTTATATACTCCTTTATCATAACCTAGTCCTTAGGTCGTCTCAAAGCGCTTCACAAATTATTATCCGTGGTTATAGGCCATTCATTCAACAATTCTAGCACTGCCTAACAACGTACTCATTTACAGCTGAGTAGACTGAAACAAGCGGAGTAAAGTATCTTGTTCAAGGATACAACACAGTGCCGTGACGCGACTCGAATCCGCAACCCTTCGGTCACGATCCAGCCGTCCTACCTCTAGACTACCGTGCCTCCGTAGTTGTGATTACCCGCTTAACCTTCAGCATCAAGAATGGTCGAAACAATTGGTTGATACGTTGTCATTATAATGTGATCGGGCGGAAAACTGCAATGGCAAGTTGCCTTAGGTATGGTACATGCATTTCAATGAGGTAGCACTATAAAGTCAGCATCTACACATCTTCGCATCATAACAAGTTTTTATGATTCAATAAACCCACATTACATGAAAGTCTTAATGTCATTAACCTTTTACAATTTTTTTTTACATTTTCATAGAAAATGATACATTTTCCCCAAGTGGTGGCCAAGTGGTTAAGGCGTCTGCCATTCTGTTACCATTAGCCCTACACCACTAGGTCGCGGGTCAGTCGCCAGGTACTGGCCGTAGGTCGCTGGTTTTTCTCAGGGAACTCCGGTTTTTCGCCATCACCAAAACCTGGCACGTCCTTAAATGACAATAGCTGTTAAAAGGACGTAAAACACAAACAAACCAAAAAAACAATTCCATTTCACTGTCACAACTATCGCTGAAACACCTAAGAGTAACATTAAACATAAACATTGTCCAACTTAATGTATCCTCCTATATTTACTTTTTCTTTTTTCTCTAAACTTTTGGATTATTATGATGTCGTCCAAATGTGGATTGAGGTAACTATGACGACGAGGTTGGACGCTAATACTTATATTGGATATTTCAAAGTAATTTTCTTTGTAAAGGTAATGAACTCACTACACGCATTAAAACTCTGTTTTACAGGACATCATCGATCCCTGTAGACAAGACACGTGCCCTCCATGGTCCCAGTGCATTGTCCACAAGAACGGAACGACAGCCTGTGTTATATCAGGTATGCACTATTAATATAGATACATTTCGTCCCAAACTGTGCACAGTAACTATCTACACAAACAACTGAGAGACATCTCGTTCAAAACAGTATCTTTTAACTATCTACATACAACAACAACAACTTATAGACATCTCGTTCCAAACAGTGCACAGAAACTATCTACACAAACCATTTAGAGACATCTCGTTCAAAACAGTATCTTGTAACTATCTACATACAAAAACAACAATTTAGAAACATCTCGTTCCAAACAGTATCTTGAAACTATCTACATACAAAATCAACAATTTAGAAACATCTCGTTCAAAACAGTATCTTTTAACTATCTACATACAACAACAACAACTTATAGACATCTCGTTCAAAACAGTGCACAGTAACTATCTACACAAACAACTGAGAGACATCTCGTTCCAAACAGTA